>NC_059523.1:3060303-3363333 GCF_905147795.1 Pieris rapae | reverse complement strand
TGCCCGCGATTTATGAATGTTTTCGAAACGTAATTCGTTATTCTATTGTTTTTATTTTGGTACTATTTTAAATAAATATACATAATTTATAGGTTTAGTGAATTACAAGCAGACATGAAAGGATGTGTTTATTTGTACCGGTGTTATTTTTGTGTTCTAATTATATGGTTTAGAATTGTGATAAATTCATTACTCTAGTAAAGGTTTCGCTATCTATTGATATGATAAAGCAATTAAAATGATAGTCATTATAATCAGGGTATATTAATTTAAACTTGTATACATTTGACAAAAACACGGCGATAAAACGTTGAAAACACAGTTTTTGTCAGTTACGTTGGGTCCAGGGGTCATTAAATCGTAACTAATAGGAGAAAAAGGGTGCCAATTAGGCTTAATTAGTAAATTACTGATTAGTATTACTTATTATCATTGTAAATAAAACTAATTTTTAAGTAAACTGTCTGTTTATGTTAAAAGAGTATTGAAGTTGCAGTATTGTATAAAATTAACAGATTTATTAAAACGTGTTTTTAATAGTCTCAGCTAATTTTTAAATATTTTTCAATTTTATAGCTTATAATGTGGAAATGTAATCAGCCCCGTAGCTTCATATAGGATATCGTAACATTCTTATAATAGATTATTAGTACCTGAAAATACAGCTAAAGTCAACAGTGTTTATATAATAGTTATGGCGTTAATAATAATTGTAGCGTCAAATAGTATGCAGGTAACTGAAATACACGATAAGGTTCTTAATTTAAATGGTTTCAAGGTTCTAATATATGCGATAATTTCGACTAAAATACTAACACTCCAGTAATGGATTTATTACGTTAGGTGCAGTTTTTGCTCGATGCCCGCTTTCAATCATAACTTTCTATGTCACATAGCTTTCTTACCTTATAAAGTGCCCTTTCTATACTGATGTCCATGTTTAGATCAACCACACTATACGTAACCAACTTACAAAGGGGGAAAGCTGTAAGTGATTTACAACCAGAAACATATAAGCGCGAATAATGTATGTATGTTATACAAAACGTTTCAATAATTCAAATAAAGTTGATAAAGTTTTAGTTGACACAACAGTGTTGCAAGGTCATTTAACAAATATCATATCCACACCATATTTTATTAATAAGTATTATTATAAGTTAAATTTTAAATGAGGATCAAAGTTTCTTTTATAATACAATTTGTCTAAATAAGAAAACCCTTTTCGGTTTGCGTAAAGATATTGTTTGAAGAGGTATAACCACGAATGTGTTCGAGTATCGTTAAAAGAAAATTGTGAGAAAAAAAACTTGTTCTATATTTAAATCGTTTTATGTCCGAGATGGAAATGCCGTAAGAAGACCATGTAAGCATTACCCACACACCCTGGGTACCAACGACGTCAAAAGTGTAAACAACACCTGAATCAGCGGCATTGATATTTGGCCTCATAATATCCTGTCAAATACAGAATAATAGAACAGGTGTTAGTTCTGATATTACATTAAAATAATAATAAATACATTTAATCAGATTTTGATTACAAATTAACACAACACGCATAGATAGTGTTATAGAATAACAACATTTAATATTTATGAATGCTTCCACAGTACCTAGAAGTCTTATTGATACCGGAAATCAAAATATGATTGTATACAGTACATCTGATAAAAACAATTGTTTATCAAATTGATGCATAAGAATTGCCGACGTCTATAAATTAAATTTAACCACAGGAATAGGACTGGAATAGGCTTC
Source organism: Pieris rapae (assembly GCF_905147795.1). Lineage (NCBI taxonomy): Eukaryota > Metazoa > Arthropoda > Insecta > Lepidoptera > Pieridae > Pieris > Pieris rapae. The sequence goes on along the minus strand of NC_059523.1, from coordinate 3,361,572 downwards.
CGGAAATTGTAATTAGTTCACCGTCTTTGAAATCGTTTAAAAATAGGTTGGATAATTTGTCCAAATCCTCAAATACGTGCGCATCAGGTTATTAAGCTGCCAATGTGTTTATATACATAATAATAATATACTTAGTTTTTGAAAATACATTGCGCAAAAACTACCGCGGTGCGTACGGAGGGTTATGTGAGATACCGACTATTGTGCATACCCACAACAACACACACACAACCCCAAGGCGCCACCAGCAATCGCCTTGGGCGGGATGCGGTAACAGCGAAGCCATATCCGCTTCCCGACTCCGTTATGAAGATCACTGGAAGTATCCTTCACAGACCGAGCCATTCGCTTTTAGTTATAGCTAGGGGGGTCCAGACTTGCAGGGATGGATCACCATCGCTTCATAATAAAAATAATAACCAAAATAAGCCATCATACTTAAGCGTACGGTTCCCAAGTTAATATTAAGCCACCACTTGCAAACACACACTTGCCTATTAAGATATGATGGAACAGCCACCTCAACAGTCATTTAAGCCTAGTCATATAAATTATACCTAATGACACTAATTACTCCTTTGGTAGCAAGACTATGACCTTAATTGACCTTGTGTGACGTCATTCAGTGCGTAGAACCCTATGAAATTAGAAGTACCTTAGAGTAGTCACATGTTGACGGTCGTAAGTACCCAATGTCCATCAATTGAAATAAACAAATAAAGATATTAAAAATAATCACTAACTGTTTACAAGTATCAATGTAGAAACTTTTCTATGTTAAAAATAATAAATTATATTTTATTTTCAATAAATAATAGTCCAATTTACTTACTATGCTACATAAAAAGTGAGAAAATTCTTTCCTTATATGAATGTGTCCTCCAAATATTGAATTATTTAACAAAAAAATAACTAAATGAAGAGCAAGAATATTTATTAGTAAGTAAATCAGCAAATTATATTTATTAAGTGTTAATTCTTTTATGGTGATCCTGTTAAACTTAATTTTAGAAGTCGCCAAGATACGTTATCGCTGAAAAAAGAAAGAAGACATTTGAAGGTTTACAATTTTTAAGCATTATCACACATGGCGCAATTGTTATACCAGTAGTTACTACAAAATAATTAAAAAGCCTTTTGATCCACAAATGTAATAGTGCATGTATCATTATTGTAAAAAAAATATAAATATTGTGACATAAAATAATAAAGCCAAGCTACATTTTAATAGTTTCTATATTGGGCAGTTAGTTGCACTTATTATAGAAACAAGTTTTGTTGAAAAATCGCTAACACAAAAAAAAATATATGTATTTTCGTAAATGAATAATGGAAATGGATATTTACAATTCCCATTTACAATATAATCCAAGTTGATATATTGTTGTTTAGTATATTACACAAAAAAAGCATTTAATTATTTCTTATGAATTAAGTAAGTACATAAAAAGTCAAAGTCAAAAACATCAAACCATTTATTTCAATTAGACCAACTATAATGGCACTTTTGAACGTTAAATAAAATATAAACATGATCTACTCGCTTCTTCCAAAAAGTAGTTGCGTGTAAAACTGCACACTTAGGGCCTGTTTCACAATGTATGGATAAAGTGCCAAATAGCTATGCAACACATAAATTATTCGAAAGATAAAAGTTCCAAATAAGATACTTCACATTTCATGACGTATAGCGCTATCTGACAGTCGTGAAACGCAAAAATACTATTTATCCTACCAATAAGTAACAAATAGCTTATTAGGAACTTATCCGGTCATTGTGAAACAGGCCCTTACTCTTTTAAAAATAGAATTTACAATATTTGTATGTACATTAGTAAAATAATTATATGTGAAGATGGTTAATTATTATATTGGCGATTCAACCTCTTAGATGTTATTTCAAGATGTCTTTTTCGTGATCATTTGTTTCTAACGGTTAAGAAGGTGACATTAATGTCGACTTGTTGGGTCTAAGGCATGCCAATTTCCTGACGGTTTTATACGTACGAGCAAGTGTTAAATAGTAAAGTCGATTGGGGCACCGGTGAGGTTTGAACCTGCAACATAAGGGATTACAATCTACGCTCAAGTCACAAAGAATGTACTATACAGAAATATAGTTAAAAATTGGGATTCATACTAATACGTACAAATGTTGCATACAAGTTGTATGTATCATGAGGGTCTTGATAAGAAAATTGATATTTTTGCGACGTACCGGAACCGAATTGAAATTACGGAACTATTTCTAAATCTATTTCCGTCGTTATGGGTAAAATTTGTATCGTTTAAACGAACGACGTCAGTGACGTAGTACGCAAAACAGCGGAACTAATTTAGCGTAACTTCCTTACAATAGGTTACGTGTATACTTTCGCTGTTACACATCTTATGTGCGATGTTTTTTACCTATTTCGGAAAGTTCTTATTTAAATTTCGATTAGAAAACTTTACTGTAAAAGGGGAGGGGCCTACTCACTTCTTACGTTCATATAACCTTGGAAATATGGTGTGCATGTGAAAATATTAAAAAAATAGCGGGGCCCGGCAAGGCTTCGCACGGGTGGACATAATTTTTATTAACATTCTGGGATAATCGTATAGTGAATGCATATGAATGCTACATTATCACTGATTAATAGAGGCTATTTTAAATATTTTAACTGCACGAAAAAATAGGTATCCCTACTTAAACTACAATAATGTTACATGGTGTAAAAACCACGATTGTTGACTTCATTTATTCCGTTATCGTTTTGTACCAGTACCCAAGGAAGCCGGCGATACACTATCGCTAAATATGTACATAATTTTTAGGTATGCCATATGGCATACCTAAAAATTATGTACATATTTAACAATCGTGGTTTTTACACCATGTAACATTATTGTAGTTTAAGTAGGGATACCTATTTTTTCGTGCAGTTAAAATATTTAAAATAGCCTCTATTAATCAGTGATAATGTAGCATTCATATGGTTAAAGAATTCTTAAAATCGGCCCAGTACTTTTTGAGCCCAACAAAAATCATACAAATCTTTCTTAGATTAAATCAGAATCAGTGGTTAAAATTTCACTATACGTTTTGCAAGGGACAGATCACAGAAAGGCAAAACTACCTTTATTTTTGTGTTACTTCTTTGAAATAACTTAACTTACTTTGCGTGTGTTTGTATAGTTTAAGAAGTTTTAAATTATGTTTAAAATATTTAGTTGAAAAAAGATGTGTGATTCTTTTGAAATAAAAACTCGTAGGATTTGAACAATTGTTGAGTGATACATATGTTATCATTACGCATTGTGAGTCACGTTTTATCGGTCATTAGCTGGAGAAATTGTGCAATTATATTACTATTTAAGTCTTCTTACGTCTAATATATAGAACATAGGAAACATTCCGATTATGTACCAGTAAAAGCATGATTGTTGTTCTGTATTATATTATATAAACACTTCTATCTAGTTTTGCGTTACATTGATATGTATTATACGGACATTAATGGAAATGATATGGGTAGGCAAAGCGGAATACTTGACATTTAACTTCACCTCATCAACTCCACTTCCACTTACACGTCGGTAAGCCCTGTTAAGACGTGATACCTGCGACAGCCGTAAATCAAGCAGATCCTATCTCCCATATAGGATTTGAGCAGACGAAATTGCTAAGCGCACTGGCAGCACGGTGTACCGGGCACAAAAACAAACTGCTATGTAGAAGGGAAAACCACTGCATTCCCCTGGAAATTATTGGGGCTGAGGGTGAACAGAAAGAAACGAAATTGAAAGTTAATTTGAAGAAAAGCGATGTTGAGTCCAGGTAACATGGTGTGAAATGTGCTACTGGCCACACTAACGTTAGTCACGTAGGAGGTTGTTGTGATGTTACACGCAGAGATCCAGACAATTTTTGAAAGCTTTAGGCCCGTAGCCTACTCGCTGGACCGATCAAATTAAGGTCCTTTTCATCAACCAGATGCAGAGGCTTTCCGAAGAAATGGGAGAGTGGAGGAAGTTGTTAGGCGCCATCAGCACGACCTTCAGAAATCTAGATAGCTACTGAAGAAGATGCGGACCTTATAAATTATTGTGTCCCCAACGAGAAGGGTACGTACCGTCCTTGCGGAAAATCTTCGAATAATTTTTGATCTTGTTTGCGACGATGATGTTTGACGTATCAAGACTCGACGACGCCAATAACCCGTATAATTAAAAATATACAACAAGATCCGAATGAGACGTGCACCGAATGGTGAACGACAGAACACCAAGGCACGCACTCGAGTTAGATTGTGATGGCGAAGGATAATTACGGAGGTCATAATGGCTGTACAGCCGTTTATGATGATGATACATTTTTGTCTTGAGTCGTTTGACAGGAGACGTTTTGCAGTATTTGCTTTCCTTTTTCGTAAATTTCTAGATAAACACTTGGTAAACCTTCTATTGTATTAAATAGTCAAGCTGAATTCTTTGTATTAAAAAAATAATTACTTTCTACGAATTTATAGTTGTATTTATATATGTAAATTTATATTAGGGCAATGCCAATTAATTATAATTCAATTAGCCCGTGATCCCAACGGCTTATGCCCATGTCCATGGCCCCGTCGACATTGGTGGTCGTTATCAAACTATTGATAAATTGAAATACTTAGATGTTTCTAGACATTTATTGTCTTTGATTGAAATTTATTTGAATGTGAATAACATCTTTGACAATTGTTTTTATTGTTCCGAATACCTTTTTTAAGGTATCTAATGATAGATTTTATACAGTATTAATAATATTACGAATCATCACAATCGGACCAGCCAGTTTACTTCGATACTTACGTACTATTAAATAGCGATTTGATAGAAGCAATTAACACGTGAAAACTTGTGTTGACCGACTGGTTTAAGTGTGTGACTTCCAACCCTTAGCTTGATTCACGGCTATGAAACAAAAGCCTTTCTATATCTTTCTAACCCAAGATTCGACGACATGCGCTAAACGCACCTAATTGTATACAAAAATGATTACAGACGGATTCAGAATACAGACTCGTACCGGGTAAAATCGCCGCGGATGTTTTATTAATGTTAAAGTTGTAAGTAAATGTAAAAAGTATACAAAATGCTTATTACTTAAATGAATTCGATTTATCAATGTCTGTCTTTGATATCACATAGGTCTACGTCACGTTTTATTTTGTCTAATAATTTATTATGATTAAATGATTATATCTGACAAGGGTGATTTGGTAAGCCACTAAGTCTAACCTATGGAGTGTTGTATTTAAACATCGTGTCGATGTTCCACAGAAACCGCTTTTAGGGCATTTTTTGTCGCGCTATGTAGAACAAACTGCCCGCTAAAGCATAAAGCCTTCTTATAAAATATGACTTATGCTCCTTCAAGATAAGAGCGTACAATTCCATAAAAAATTTCAACGGATCAAGCCTTCTGGCAGTGTGAGTGTCTGTGGGTGATATCGCTCCCTGTAATATATAATAAATAAGAAAACATGTAACACTTTCCGTGTTATACAATGTTTTATTAATACGAAGAAATGTTTCGAATCAACGATAATGCGTGATAAAGACCAGATTACGCTGCTATTGACAGTCTGATTATTCCAGGCGCAAGAGTACTTATACTGAAGTCAGAATTGCTATTCGCCAAAGTCGCCTAGATTGCAGTACGGGTAGATACCCTTATTTTAGGGTGACCCAGATATCAGTAGACGTTATTGGAAGAACATATAAACTATAAATCGTTCTATGCGCTATAACCATTTATGTCTGCCCTCATATTTCCGTTTCTGTTTCGTGATCAGTTAATTTTCTTAAAAGTCAAGTAGGTAATCAGGCTTCTGGGTCTGACACACGTCGACTTCTTAGGCCTAAGGGACGCCCTTTCCTAAAGATTAACTACATCGTAATAATAATAATAAAGCCCTTCATTTATGCAAACAGTGTAATTACCAAACAAATTCTTAACTCAAGCTTTTAGAAATCTATGATAATGCCCCTCCAACCTCTTTTTTCAGATATATATTAAATGAAACACTTAGTTTGGGGGTTGTATCGCTGAATTAACAAAAAACTAACTTTAACTGAGTTTCTAAATCTCAGTGAGACTGTTTTTTACACTTATGAGTAACTAATATATATATATATATGACTTAATTAATGTTTGGTTATATAACTCTGGCAAGACGTATACAATCGTTAATAAATCTGTTATTAAACACGGCATAGATATCAAGATAGCCTACATCGTGCGACATACTTATAAACAATTGACCGCCGCGCATTGTTCAATTAATTCACACCGCGATGTTACATATTGTTAATGGGAAAGGTTATAAGGTATTTCTTACTAGCTTCTGTTTGCATATTTGTTGGCAAAGCCTTTGGAGTAGATTTTTTTTTTCTACGGAATTATCAATTCTTCCTAAATAAATAATAAATACGTATTTATAAAAAGTCTATATTCGAGAACAGTATATGAAGATTACATCAGTTTATGTGACCAATACTAAAAGCTCTTGCTATCGAGTACCTAAAAGAGTGCCGAGAGTTTTTTACGCCGGCTTTTTCTCTCGGCTTACAATCTCTGTCTTCTTTGCCGATGCGTAGGGATGTCTGCGATACAAATTTAATGAAATTTAATAAGTGATACCTGTATCTTATATTCCATAATAAGCATATGTTTATTTTATTTTTTCTCTTCAATAGCTTAAATAAAACTTCCGTAATCGTACCTACCACAAATGCAAAACGATTTTAAACCATTGGCTCTGAATATTCAATTATAACAAAACAGAAGTATTGCACAGTTGCACACATTGACTTAGGTGTGTTCTTAATTTACACACATACACTCACAGTCATCAGTTATGTTTATTATTTTTCACTAAAACAATTGTGTTAAGTATCTATTTCGGTTCTTTTCTATCTAGTTTATATTTAGTATAAAAATTAGAGTGACAGAGAGATTATTGTCAGTTCTTCTCGTCTGTTTTACGCCCTTGATTTGGGAACTGGCAGTGAATGTAAAATAATAATTTAATATAGTATTTCTTAATTGATGTTCATGTAAACAAGTACATCATCGTTTCTCAACCATTTTTATTGGGTACATTGTGTTACCTAAATGAATAAATGATTTTTTAATTTAGTCAACCAAATAGTATAGTTACTTAACACAAATAGAACACACACATTATATAAGTGCATATTGTTTTGCAATACTTGTCATTCATATATTATGTTTATATGTATTTTTATATTCACTTCTTATTAGGTAGGCCTCAAACTGAGTCTACTATTTATATAATATCTAATAATAATTTATTTTTTCTCGATTTAGTTTTATACTTTGCAGATAGGAAATATACATGTGAAAGGATTATGAAAGACAAGTCATTTAGCCTTGAATTTTAGAGTTTTTTAATTAACATATTTAAATAAAAACAATCATTTACTACGCGATTCATATGGGCAATTCGTTTAAGAAAGTAACCTATTTATTTAAATATTTGACGCATTTTCTCTTGCGTAGAGTAAACTAAGTCTAAGCAGGATAAGTATATTTTTAATTTAATTTCACAATGTGTAACTCTAGTGTTGTGGTCACCAAATGGTCACTTACCGCAAATAGCAAATTGACCACAGAACATTTGGCCAATGCACCGTGCGCCGGTCATTCCCCGTCAGATCGTCTTTCATAATACTTATGTTATATTATTTATACTTATATGTTGAGACTTGGTTAGAAAAACGTTTTTAATTTAGTATAGTTTTCATAAAATAGTACCTTACTGTTTATGGCATGGGGAAAATGAAAAGGCGAAAAACTTTATACACATTTACCAAAAAAGTATTAACTAAAAAAAATATTTATTCATTCACATATATATTACAATATCCTTACATTACCAAACCAAAACCTTTATAATTTTATGTACCCAATTAGCACTACTACTACTAATTACCTTACTACTACGAGTAAATTTGTAGAAGTTAAAGTCGTCTTAGTTCGAAAGTCAGCACCCATACTCTTTAAATCCTTTAAAATCGATTTTTGTTTAGTTTTTTGTAATTGTTTCTTTTTTGTAATGTTTGTTTTGTTTAAAAATTGTTTCGATTGATATTTGTATGTCTTCTAAATGAATGTCATGTTTGCCTCTAATTGCTTGTCACATTCAAAATTGTATTTTGTGTTTGTTTTTACCAATGTATCAGTGTGCCGAGCGTTGGCAAACTTTATCAATAAAAAAAATAAAAAACCCAAGAAGGATTGCAATGACTTCAATGTTAAGCGTGAGAACACCGAAAATGCTTACAAAAGCGAAGGGATTCTTCTCTATTGAAAGTTACAGAGTGCAGGAGCTGAATATTATTGTTTATAAACATTGTGTTTAAAATTCAGGGTTCATATGTGTAATTTCGATTTGGATATAATGAATACTCTTTGACGTGTTGGAACATGAGTGATTTCCATAAAACTGTTTACTTTCCTTATTGGTGAAATGAAAGTAATGTGTTGCATATACATAATATGTTAACACGCTATTCTAACTGCACTTCTGTGAAAGTAATTTAAAATGTATTTGGCTCATGTTAATCGATTTTACATATTGCGAAACGACGACTCAGAAACGTATTTTTTTTCATTATGGACGTCTAGGAAGAATACAAAATACTGAAGTATTTCCGAACCAATTCGACTTAGGGTCCTTCAAGAAAAGAGAGTACCAATTCTTAAAAGGCCGACAGCACGCTTGCGAGCCTTCTGGCAGTGCGAGTGTCCATGGGCGGGCAAAAACAAAAAAATGGTAGTAAATGTAAATTAACAGTCAGTTTAATATCTTTTTATATTATGTTACACTTATATATATAATTAAAACCTATTAACTACCGTGCATGCTAACGTAAAATGGTAACTGTATTTAATACAGTTTTAATAAATTTTTTTTTTATTTTCAGGATCAGAAAATTTACGACGAACCATGTGACATATCACGTCCAGCGACACCAGAAGCGAAATCCAATTTTCAAAAGCTCAAAGAGAACTTTGACAGTCAGCTCATTGAAAAGCCGAAGATTGCGAAAAAGCCGCTCAAAGTGTGGAAGTCAACGGAAAATGTATCTGAAGAGTTTAAGTTTTCAAAGAAAGTATGTTCTGAGAATAAGTTCGCGACGGAGACGAAGAGATATCGTCGGTTTGATAAGGAGAGAGTCGGGTTTAGTCTGCCCAAAACTGATAAACAACTCGATGTGGATAGAGAGAACGTAAGTTTTTTATTTATTAACTCCAAATAAGAGGTTTACTCTAGAGACAAATATTCAATTACAGTATAGGCTTATGATGAATGAATTATAGTTTATTAATTAGATTAACGCCGGCTAATTCTCTTACCTTAAGCAGATCAGTAGTAGGACTTAGTGCTATGCAGCCAGTACATTGTTTGTCAGTTCCATTACTAACGACATTTCGCTAATTCATTAATTACAGTGGCCGAAGAAATATAGACATCAAAAGCTTGTTTAATTTCTTTGAAGTACACATTGTGTGCGGCTCTTGTATTTATCCGTAACGGCTTGATAGCTTTGCCCAAGCGATTTGTAATGTAATTTTCATGTTCTTCAAATTTTCTTATTATTTTTTTTTTTGAAAAGCCATAGCAAAGTAAATATTTCCGTGAAATTAATGAGTAATGAACTTTAAATTTTTGTCGTTTTTGATTGGGATCATTAGGATTTAATTGGAATATTATGGAAATTGACATTTAAATTGAAAACGTAGTTCTCTTCAATGGGGTTGCTCATTTCAGAGAGTCGTAACATCTGGTGCGATCTATCTGTTTCCGCCGGTTTCTGTAGAGCAGATCTCCTAATACAGTGAACAGTTTTGAGGACGACGAGTCTCCCACTAGATCGGTCCAACTGGTTGGCGAACGGCCACGTTCTCTTCGCCTCAGAGCAATGTATGACCGAAATCTGAGATAATTCGTTGTAGGCTGGTGAGTCCGTCCGCAGACCTAATTGAACTCTATAAATCATCAAATGCTTGGGCAATTTAAATTAAGTCCAAAATAAATGAATTTGAAAAAAAAGGAATTGCTTAACACAGACTAGGTACGTAATTTTGCTAAGTGGTGAATGTAATACTGTCTGAACCGTTTGAAACAGATCTTACCCTGACCGTCGAATCAGTAACTACTTTTTGCAATCTAAAAATCATTACACAAAACAATGAGACGCTATTACAATAGAAATGTTTTTGTAACAGTTATATACTAATTTTATAAATCAACGCCATCTAGTGACAGACAATCGACACCATTTTATTGTTTGATAGTTCCGATAGATGGCTGAGGTTCTGTAGTAGCAAAAAAACAATGGTATGTAACATTTGACCGTGAGAACTTTGAGATTAGTTTTTTTGCTCAAGCATGTTGTGTATGCTAACACAATATCATTGTCTGGTACAATGGCCTCCTTGTAATCGTTAATTAGCGGGACCTTGAAAGGTACTGATAAACTGAACGATCAACTCGGGTATCCGGGGTTTTATGATGCACGTAGTCTTCTAGAGCGTTGTTACTAAGATTTCTATCATGATTGTGGCGTTGATGAATCGTATAACGAGTATTTTAAGAAGGTTTTTCGATATATAGGGGATTTCTAACACGTCCATAGTTATGGGTGAATCATATGCAAATTAAATTTCGTATAGGTACATGTTTATTAGAGCGTACAACATGTTACGTAATGATAAAAATCTCACGAGATAAACATCTTCACGTTACAGTTCTTGTTGCGAATATACAAACAAACAGATATCTCTTAGTCATATTGCTAACGGAAAAAATCATTTATGCTACGGCTACATGCAGTCGCACTAGATGCAACTAAAGTATATTATTTTCTTAAATTAATATTTTGTTGACTTAAAACTGTTTAAAATATACTTTATTAATTTAAGATTCGTGTGTGTGAAATAGTGTTTGTCGTGTCAAAATGAAATAAAATATATTCAATAAGAATTGTTTTAACTCTAAATAAGATAGGTAAGAAGCGAACCCATTCGACGGTAGACTAGAGTAAATGACCGGTAACGCACTCGCGAGCGTTCAGGTATTGAGAGTATCCAGGCGGCAGTATCAATCTGCTGCCTGTGTGCCTATCGTTCTATAAAATAATAGCTTTACACAGAGCTAAAAAAAACAAAAAATGTTTTTTACAACATTTTTAACATAAATAAAATATCTATGCTAATTTGACTTAACTGATTTATGTATGTTTCATCTTTTTCACCACTTTGTTTATAGATAACCCATGCATTATAATTCAATAATCTTTAAACAAATAAAATAAAAAATATAAATTTACTAGACTGTGTAGTACGAACTTGAATAACGTTCAATCACGGATTGACTCGCGTCATGTAAACCTACCATAACCAGATATGAAGGTTTCAACGAATGGCTTTAGTTAGTTCCAACAAAACTGATGAGTAGACCGCCTTTGAATGTGAACAATACGAAAATGTGCGAAAACATTATGGAAATTTGGGATTACTGAGTGACCGAGTGTTAGTAAAAGCTGTTTTTATAATTATAACTTAATATGCTAATTGTGATGAGTGTTTTCTTTGTGTATTAAGGTACAGTATAATACGATATATATTATATAGAGTTTCAACAGGATGTTACGGTATATAAGTATTCATTTATATATAACTATATATTTATAATTATTTGTATTAAGATCGAATTACCAGATTCCGGCTGTATCAGTAGATTTTAGTTGTGCGACGAGCTGTTGCCAAAGAACCAAGACACTCTCTGCCTGCCAATATATACATAAATTTATCTAATCATACACCGGAAGATTTATATAAATCAAAGAAATACAGTAATAACTTTTGATCTAGATTCTAACATGAAGCAGATTCTACGGACTTGGCACAGATAATTTTGGGCTAAAGAAAAGAAATTTCCCTTGTGTTAACAATAGCTTAGTCACAGAGACAGTTTAAGTAGCGGGACTTTGAGAATTGTGTATAATGACCGCAATTTTGCAGTATACAGTAAATTGTAGCTACTAGTTAAATAGTTACATATAGTATGTAGGTTTTGTGTCGCCAGTGATATAGTGGCTTGAATAAATATATGCATTTGGATCAGTTGTTACCGTATATTTGCTTCTATACTATTTAGGTGGTAGTATGATAATAGTGCGTAGATTTCGTTTTTGGACCAATATAGAGCAAATCTATGCCAGATTTGCTCTATATTGTTAGTGGTGTTAGAGTGCGACTCTCATCCCTGAGGTTGTAGAATTGATCCTGTGCAACTTTGCCACGGCTGTGAATTTTCTGTCTATATATGCCATTTAACATAAACTTGTACGTAGAGGAAAACATCGTGAGTAAACCGATATGTCCTAGGTCCAAAAAGTCGGCGTGTGGAAGGCACAGGAGTCTGATCACCTACATGCCTATTAGATTGACAAATGATAATGAAACAGATACTTACATAAATCTGAGGCCCAGACCTAAAAATGATTATAGCCAACTGATTAATTTATTTACTTATAAAAGTGGTAAACTAATTGATAGGGAATATTTTGATAAAACTCTTAAACATTGTCTAAAAATATACCTAACATATAATAAATGGTCTGAGATATCCAGACATTTAATTTAACATCAAGTCCATTTAAAATTAAAAACCTTAATGCTAAACAGCTGATCGTAAACGCCCGCCATCTTGACTGTAGGGACCGACATTGTTTAAACCCTTCTCAAGTCTCAACGCTGAATTCGTAAGTGATGAACGAATTATGTGCCAAAGAATTATCAAACAACCTGTCCAGTGTCGCATAGGCCACATCTAAACGGATAATATGGGGAATAAACAAGGGGAAATTTTGAGCATATGCTTATTTATTTCATCTAAATCTAATTGATTAAATGCAGAGAAAACTGGCGGTAGGAAGCTTACTTGATGTCAAGTGATACCGTCCATAGACACTCACGTTTCCAATTCGTACGCTCTTTTCTTGAAGTCGAATTGGTTTGGAAATCCTTCAGTGGGCAGCTGGTTCCACAGAGAGGTGCGTGGCATAAACAAACGCTCAGTTGTGGAACCACGAACGTCTGGGTGATACGGGTGGAATTTCATATTCCGCCTCGACATCTGATTAAACTCAGCTGCAGGATTGATTGATGGATTAATCTGCTCTAAACATTTGGTGAATGTGATATAAAATGTCACAGAGTGTCAGAGTCACTCACATCACTTGTGATATTTAATTCCACTTTTAAATAGTTTTAATTCGAGTCTTAGTACTAATTGAATTTATGTATCGGCATGTTCTATTAATAGACAGTTACGAGTGGAAAGGTCGTGTGGCCGAGCCCTTCTGAAATTATCAGTGAGTCAGCGAATTCAGCTAAGTTATAACCGCAGCGTATATCAGTTAATAACCGAAATGGATTTTTAATGAGTGTTTTTCCAATTCATGAAAGACTCGTCCAATTCGTTGTCTCAAATGCCACCACTAATTATCTACACTAATATTGTAAAATGTTTGATTGTTTGTTTGCATTGAATATGCTACAAAACTGCTGGATTAGACTAATTCTTACACCATTTACACTACGTTATCCCTGTTGAACATAGGATATAGAATATTTTCAAAGAAGTTGGGTATGAAATTACGATAGTGTTAAAGGTGTGAAAATTGCAATAAATTCATTCCTAAATGCGTACTATACGTACTGCGTAACTATTGACAATAGAGCAATGTGATGTACTACAATTATATAGAAGACATCGATACCTACAAAAAATTCAATGACACCATTGTGTGTTGTAGTTATAACCGTTTGCGTTGTTTGTAATGTTTTCATGTTCGCTAGTCTTAGTGTTGCCCAAATGCAAGACCAAGACGAGACTTAGACCAGTCTTGGTATTGGTCTTGCGTCAATACACCTGGTCTTGATCTTGGTATTGGTATTGCGCTCTCAGTCTTGGTCTTGGTCTTGATCTTGCAGCAAGAGTCTCGCAAGTCTCGCAAGACTATTAGCCTATTGCTATTTATTCGTCACTCATGTCAAATTGTAAACATTCTCTTCGAAAGCAATAAGAATTTAGAGTATCTAGCTAGGTAAATGGGCGAGAATAATAAATAAGACTCGAAGCGAAACTCAATTAGAAATTACTGAAATTGAAATAAAAACTCATATTTATAAGCACACAAGCCGAAGACCGACAAATAAAAATGCGGCATTCTTTGATAGATAGAATAAATCTTTGAAAGATTAAAAAACAGAAGTATCAGAATCAAAATCAAATAGGTTTTGTGCCTACGCAAAAATAAAGTGTAGATAATTATGCAAATAATATTGTTTATTATGTTCCTTTTTTATTGGAACTATACGTTGCCTGCTGTTTTTATGGAGGTTACTAGCTACTAGAGTAGATACGATAGAAGTTGATAAACAGCTGTGTCAAATGCTGTGATACACTTGTTGCAAACCGCGGCGTCTTTGTCGGTAAATTATCAAATATGTAGGTATATAATACACCGACCGACCAACAGTTTATTCGCAGAACGTCACATTTTCCCAATCAACCTTGAACCTTATTTCTCTAGTGATAAAGTTGAAAATTTGATAACGCCCAAATCTCAGTTTGTCCTAACTGCAAGACGCAAGAGTATTGCAGGCTTAAGTATTGTCTTGCTCAAGTCTTGCAGGCTTCAGTCTTGGTATTGGTCTTGCTACGATAAGGCGGTCTTGGTATTGGTATTGGTCTTGCAAAAATGCAAGAACAAGACCAAGACTGCAAGACCAAGACCGATTTTGGGCAACACTAGCTAGTCTAGATCACACCAGTGTACTTATCGCTCGTAATAAATAGTATATGTTTATACACTACATATTTTTTTATTAAACTAAGACATAACTTATACTGACTTCATCTGTCTTACAAAGTTCTTACATATACATATATATTTAAAAGTCTATTTACCACGAAAAGCGTAAAACTATAGAACATCGTGCTGCACGACCGAATTAATAAGACTTTAACCGCACAGCCCAGCTAGTATTGTATACTTTGCAGATAGCAGATGATTAAAACTTTGCTAGGAATTATTCGGATTACTCTGTAAAATCGAGTACCGGGGGGGTCTTTCCTGGGAGATACGATCTCCAATTGTTTAAAGAAAGAGTACTCTCTACTCTCTACTCTACTCTACTCCCCGAGGAGGCCCCAAAGGCCGACATGGCTAACCTACTATAATGGGATTCCATGGGCGGCGACGACGATGGTGCCCTTTTTTTGGCGTAAGCTTTAAGTTATGCCGTTGTTTCTTAAGGCGTTAAGCTCCTTCGTAAATCTATTATGAAACGATTAAAGTTATGTTTATAAAATAAAGACATGCCGGCAAAAACCTACTCCGATATCCAATGATTGATGAAGAAGTGGGTCACCTAGCAACAATTCCATTTTGGTATTCCATTCTGGAATTGCGTGGTATATTTTGATGTCTGTCTAAAGGGTTGTAAGTTTTGTGTATGTGCCAAAATTATCACTTGTTGATAAGAGAGCGTAGGGTCAAAATATTTACCCATAATAATAATGAAATAACAGCTCACAGCACTATTATCGTCAAATTAGTGCAATAAAGATAATGTGAGCTCAATTTCTTTGTGCGGCGTCCAGCTGTCTGCTTTGATTTAATTTGTATCGCTAATTAGTGTTGTTTACACTAATTTATCGACATCGCCATAGTTCAGTGCTAACAGTTACAGTATAAATAAGTCATATTGTGAATATAAATAATGTATATGTCTATATAATCGATATTAGCGCTTAGTAAGCAGAAGTTTTTGTGGAAAGATACATACAAACGTAAAATTATATTATGTGGAAATATATAAATAACCTAGATAATATGATACATATATATTAAACTTACGGGCCTTGTTACAAAAAGCAACCCAAATGAAAATGTGTGTATGTGAAAAAAAAAATGT
Source organism: Pieris rapae (assembly GCF_905147795.1). NCBI lineage: Eukaryota > Metazoa > Arthropoda > Insecta > Lepidoptera > Pieridae > Pieris > Pieris rapae. Next base: position 3,345,524 of record NC_059523.1, on the reverse strand, counting down.
GTAGAGCATATCTCCACCACTCCACCACACCACTGTTGCAAACGAGTGCCTAATTTATAATATAAAAAATAAATGAAATCTAAATATTAATAAATATTATATTAATAGTATTAATAAATACAAGTTATACACTAAGTTATAAACTTATCAAAACAGGGGGAATGACGATATTGTAAAGTAATAAACTTGAATAATTGGAGTTCATTACGATTACAAATTTTCCGTGAGGTTAGTTGGTACAAATGACCTTTGTTTCTCAAAATTTTAAACATTTATGTAGAATTAATCAACAATCTTAAAACTAAGAAAGTAAACAATTTTTATGTATATGTAATCGATGACGAAAACACATGGCCCACTAACGCCAATCAAAATTATTTATAATTGTCAAACATAAGATAATTTCGTTCCCATTATTTTCTCGTGACCTACACTTGCAAATTACTATTAAACTTAGCTTTCTCTAAAAAAAGCACTGTTGGCCTAGTGGTTTAAGCGAGCTCTTAGCACGACCTTGAGGTCGTAAGTTCGATCCTCGGCCGTGCACCGATAGACAATGTGCACATCTAACACTTTCTCGTACGTAAAAAAACATGACCCGGAATATCGCAACCCTTTATGTTCTGTGTGATATATAAAAATCGATTTTTGGATTATATGTATCCAATATTACACAGGAAACACAACAAAAAATACAATATGATATACGAGTACTGCATTTATGTATAATAAATGTTTGCAATATCCTATTATATAAGACCTTGACAATGTTAATTGCCTGAAGCGATCTCTTACGATAACCTGTGTTAATGTATTATTTCCTTCAATTAATTGGAGTTTAAAAACGTAATACGCGTATTATGAATGTGAAAGTAATGTTAATGGACAAAAATATCGAAGTTTCTGCAAATACTTATAAAACGAAGGCTGCGTGTGTTTGTATATTTAACGCAATTATGAGAAGCTACTAAGCTATTTTATCAGTGATGTAGACTAGAGTGGACCCAGTTTCCATACTTAGACGCTCATTTGTTCTGTCGTGGAAGTTTAGTGGGCATTTCGCAGGCTTCACGGTGCTACCACACTGGTAAAGGCGTGTACAAATGTGAAAAAATATTAATAAACACAAAACAATACTCAATCGATATATTATTAATCTACTTATTAATTAGTAGACGGTGGTTAAATGAAGGTCGGGAATTTTTTTTGGGAATATCAGTATATCGAATGACACATAATCTGACGGTTTTTCAAAAATTGAGAAATAATTGAGCGATTTTTTTTAATAATATCACGCCCTCAACGCATCCCACTATACTAAGGGTTCATATGTTATGGTAGGGGTACATTACATGCAAGCTTTCTCATATGATTTTCTGACGCTCTTGAGTAACGCGCAAAATCCCTACTCGGGCTTCCCTACTTTATTTACATATAAATTAAGTGAGTATATAAATTCTAGTCATAATTAATAGATAATTGACTTGAAGATTGCGCTAAATAGAATATTGCAATACGTCTGTCAACTACATATCATATTCTCACATTCTTCCGCTTGCAAGAGACGAGAACATACACTATCTCGATAATTCTACTTTAATGCAGATAATAAATAATGTTTTTGTCTGATATTGAATTAAAAATAATAGAACTGACACTTTAAAGAATTAAATGTTCTTCTCACAAAAATTTATTAGGTATAAGTATTTAAATAATTCGTCGGAACCTCATGTTATCCTAAAGGACCGACACTGCCTTCGTGTCTAATTTGCAAAGCCAGAATAAAATAATGATTATAAAAAAAAACCAACGAAAAATTACGTCTCCGGCTTATATGAAACAAATGCGTGTTATTAAATGCAATAGTTTTAATTAAAAGAGCAATGGTGCTACAAGCCACATATTTCTGTAAAGTAATGTTAACTTCGCAGAAAAAATAAGCAACACTTACTAAGAGAATTATCCTTGTTTAATCTTTAATGTGGTAGATGTTTTCGATTCCAGTTTTGAATCCAGCATTTATAGCTTAATTCTTTAGCAGAAAGCTAAAGTTTAGCTTATATGGAAGCGAGCCTTTATAGATTATGTAAAACACTATAAGTAACTTATAAGATAGCGAAACTTATATGAAACAAATGCGTGTTATTAAATGCAATAGTTTTAATTAAAAGAGCAATTGTGCTACAAGCCACATATTTCTGTAAAGTAATGTTAACTTCGCAGAAAAAATAAGCAACACTTACTAAGAGAATTATCCTTGTTTAATCTTTAATGTGGTAGATGTTTTCGATTCCAGTTTTGAATCCAGCATTTATAGCTTAATTCTTTAGCAGAAAGCTAAAGTTTAGCTTATATGGAAGCGAGCCTTTATAGATTATGTAAAACACTATAAGTAACTTATAAGATAGCGAAACAATAATCAAATATATTTAAACTGTAGTATGTCAAGAGGGTTTCCGTGTTCTCATAAGGAAAATATCTGAAAACTTAGAAAAACATAGGAAAGACGCGTTTTCCTAGCGTGGGAGAGGCAAATTAAATTAGTGCGATTTAAATTAACAGTTTTTATTTAATGATAGTCATTCGTATTGAGTTGAAGTAACTGGTGTGTTGTTTGGTATTCAAGATTTATCAAACATTAGAATTACTATTTTTGGCGATTTCCGAGATTATTTTTGAGGTGAGATAAACTTGAAATTATTATAACTGGACGTGTTATATAATATATAACTTTTGTATATGTACTGTTGTACAATACGTGATGTATGACGTAATGAAATGCGGTGAGCATGTTTCGAACTAAACGCACGGATACATCGTTCGAATAGTATTTGTAAACTATACTAAACGCGTTTGACCTGTGGGGAAATCGTGTTAACGAATTAACGTATTTTTGTACTTAATTAGTTGAACATGTTTGATTACTGCTTAACAACACAAAGACGAGATTGCAAATAATTTACGCAGACGTTATCGTTTAATACTTCGTATAACGCATGCTACTAATAGACATGTTCTAACACGAAAGTATGGGTGTAATAATTGACCTTTAAATGTTTTTTTAACTACATATATCCATATAAGCTTTCCAGTGACCAAATATTGCAAAAGCAATAAAGATGTGCTTATATATTGTTAATAAGATACTTTAAAAAGTTTGTTATTAACAATACATAAGCACATATTTTTATTGTAACAGTCTTAAAAATCAGTATAATGCAGGCCAAACAAATTGTTTGTAATTAATATTTATTTATTGATACATTGGTATATAAAGAAACAAGTAGAGTATTATGTCTGCCACTTAAAGCCAAAACTAACACGGAGAAAAAAAAATACACCGATTATAAAAACCAAAGGAAAATTGATTTATATTCAGACTTAGTACGTTATTCAGTTTGCTAAATATGATATCATTTTTGATATAATATTAGATTTTATGCCCCGATTTAAAAATCGATTTCTCGCTATCCACACTGCAGGCGAACCTTCGAGTTACGTAAATAGCCTAATTACGCGTTTATCTGATAGTTCAACATAGATAGTTCTAGTAGTGTCAACTATGTAGGCTTAGAATGTGTGTGTTATAAGTAATACAGAGTAATTATTTTTTTTGCTGAGGGTTAGTCTTACATGTGATTTAATTATGTATTTGAATAACGAACGAGATTTTACTTTTTTTTTTAATTTTCGTTCATACATAGAGTTCGCTTCACAGAACACTGCACTGCCTTTAATTAATTATATTATCGATAAGTGAATGTTTATTTGACATCACTAGTCATTATCATAATTGTTATTGTACAATGTTTAGTGACCTAGCCCCGTTAGTTTTGAGGTTTATGCGTAATTGCAACAATTATTCCATTCTTTTTATCTAAAAGTATTATTTCATTGTTATCACAATTTTTTTTACATGTAATGAGGTATTCGGCAAGGTCCTAAAAATCGTTTAGACATTTTTTTAGTGTCTATATAATGTTATTTTAAATTTGCTTTTGGCAAAATTAAACAAATAGCAAAATGTCATCGAACCCACAAAATGTTAAGTTTTAACGTCATCGAATACAGTCTCCCAAGAAATTAAACTCCCAAATGTTATTAGGATTACACAGGCAAACAATATTTACAAGCATGCTATGTCATCGTTGATTCTACCTGAGACCGGTTTGTATCACGTGATTGATATATAACATCAATTATTGTTTTGTTTTGGAATTCTGATAAATAATTTTTACTCCATAACTCATTTTAAAGCAATGTTTTATACAGGTTCAATTACAATTTGTTTTTCATACTACCTATTTCTTAGTATGAAAAACTCTACTCTTATAGCAGTGCAATATGTTCTGTACATAAAGTTTCTTATATTCCCTATATCCTGCATTCTCTTCAATCCCAAATCTCCGTCTTACTTGAAAACATGGGTTAATTAGTTCTTTGAATCTGTTGTAGTTCTTGGTTCTTTAGAAGCCACTAGCTGTGTCGTGTTGTTTCGAATTTATGTAACTTTTTAGCTTACTTTTAGCACGGGTTGCCCGTTAATATCAAAGAATTAATTACGTGTTTCGGGAATGGGACATCGGAAGTTTTAAGCCTCACTGTTATTCTCTAGTTAACGATGCTCTGGCAATTTCCATAGTTACTCATTTAGAATCCAGATCCTTATCTAGTTCCAAAAAATATGTGTAACTAGCGTTATATTATAAAATTTAATTTATGAGTGCTATATACTTTGAACACGATGTCTTCCTTCAAGACGATTCCAAGTAATATAACCTTCATAACTGTATTGTATTTAGCGTCCTTAATATTTAAAAATAGTAATTAGTAATCTCGGAAGCGGCAAGTTCAAAGCGGCAATATATAATTAGTTCATTGCTGTATGAACCGTTCAAGAGTTATCAGTTGAGGAGTGATGTTTCTTAATTATTACAATTAGATCGATCCACGCGGTACTGTCTTTACATCGGCAATTTAATACATAAATTTGTTCGACAGTGCAATATGGAGACAGGTGATGTTTTGAAGTGATTTTTTTGCTTTTTGTGTAATTCGTGTGTGTGCGTGTTATGGCAGGATGCTGTAAAAATATAGGTCTCGTTATAAAACTTGTAGGAACTTCTGTCTAGCTTAGCTTAAATTTGAAATTGGAATTTCACAGTATTTGTATTTTTTAAAGAAACTTTAAGTGTGCTCTTGTCATTGATGGTAAGCGATGTTTGATTAATACTATGTGGTTTTATGATTCCGTTTAAACTCCGATGACATACGTATATGGAAAATGGGGTTTAAAGGGATTGTGTGACGTCAGTAATGACTTCATAGACACGTGTCTTTGATTAGTTGAGTCATTTTTTATTTTTGTTTACACGTTAGTGCGTAGTTAGTCAGCTATCAGTTGGCGGCTTCTTATATTTATACTCGCTAATATAAGTTCAGATGACTTATGATATGTTTACTAGTCGTTAAGTACCTACCTCTGAAAATCAGTAGAATGCTTTCGTGTTGGTACTAACTCTAGGTAGTTTTAGTGGGTGGCACGCCTAGTTCTTTGAGTAGCCCAACCTTCAGTGAGTCGAGTTCCCCTGCTCAATTCAGTACTGCCCCATGCGTACCTAAAAACTGAAATAAATAACGCTCAATTTATTAATTAAAACGCAGTATCTTATAACAATAATAAATTAAACGAACTTCTAAATAACACATCTCAATTTTTTTTATTTATGTGACGTCTTACTAATAATCGTTAGTTTCGTAATAATAGTGATAAAGCAAAAATTTCCTTGACATTGCGCAATTTGTGATTTGTTATTAATTTGATAAGACAAGGTACTGATTCGTCTAAATGCGAAATTTGTTTCATCTGTTATTATTAATTGAAAGTTTCTGATTGTTGAGCGGAATATTCCTTTGAGAGTAATATATTAAACTTAGTTATTATCTCGTCGAATACATTTGTTGTGAACAACCGCTGGAGCTAGGTTTTAACGATGGAAACATGACTACATACAAACAGTTCCAAAAACGTGACTCAAATATTGCATCAATTTAAAAGAGTATAAACATATTTTATCTTAGTTTATATTTATTAATACAACAATAAACAAACGCAATTAGTACTTTTATTAAGCTTAAAGCGATAACTGGAGTCAAGTTGTAATATTAATTAAATCAAATCACCTATTCCTAGAGGTGAATGAACGCATAAAAGTTGAAACAAATTTATTCAACCGTGAAGTCTTTGAAAGTGTCCGATCTGATTTAATTTATAGTACTTGCTTTTAGGGATTTATATAAGAGCAAACGGCTTCTTATTTGGCAATGTTGCTTTAAATAAACTACATGCCTGTTAATAATTCTTCTAGCCGACTCGGCCGGCGGATACTCTATTAGTATGCTGCACATCTTTTCACAAGTATGGTCATTAAATTCATAGATACTGGATACGATGTCACCAAGTATCTAATGAGCACACTGCCCCATGTCAGTATCGTAACGTTATTTCAACGGAAATTGCGATTCTAATGTTGAGTCTGTATATCAAGACTACATTAAAATTCCATAAAAAATAGAGAAATTGACATGGTCCAGGATTCAGATCATTTGAGCCTACATATACAGTTCTAACTGAAGCATCTGTTTCTTTTCTTCATAGCGTAAATTTAATTTATCAGAAAGAGACGTAGTCCAGAACCAACTAGAACTGTATTGCGTAGGGTGTTAAACAAAATTAAACGGCGTATTATTATTATTTATTATTTAACTTGCCAAATTTAAGAGAAATAAAAGATACATTAAAATCGCACTGCACTGACCCAAATTGTTTATATTGGAGGTCACAAAAGTAGGTTTTCTTAGGTATTATCTTTTGTTTGTTAAATGCGTGTGATCTTTTGTTTTAAGATAATCTGACGTAATTTAGATAAAAATTACTCATGTCAAACTTAATCAGTAAAGTTCAATTTTAATGATATATAAAAAGGAGATTTAAAAGCGGCATTGTTATAGAAGTTTTCCCATTCAATTGTCTTCGAAAATCGAGAAGAATTTTCGTGATAGAAATCATTTCGATATACGAGATTGATTGATAATAGAATGTGAAATAAATTAATAAGATTTTCATAAAATAATATTGAAATATGGTCGTTTGAATTTGTGCCAAACGGAGGCTTATCACTTGATTCTTATCTTGAGTGTGCTACAAGATCAGTGATTTTCAATTGACTGATAAGATTTCTTTAGGAGTTCTGAGCAAATTTTCTGAATATTTTAAATTAAAATTTTATTTTATTTTAACCAAATATGTAAAATACGTCTTTGTAGTTAAACCGGCGATTAAAACTGAGACGATCACTACAGAAAAAAACATACAATGAATATATAGTTTTCAAAGTACATATTTAATAGTGGTATTTCCTGTGGATAACAATGAGCCTGACTTAGTTATTAAACGAAATTATGTAGATGGAAAAGCCACTAATTGCTTTATAACAATAAAGACTTTTTTAAAAAGCAACTGTATAAGTTACTTCTAGAGAAAAGCGTACCTGAAAGGCCGGCAACGCATTTGTAAACCTCCTTGCCCATAGGCGGTAAACACTTAATTTTGCCCAGCCCGATCTTTAGCCTGTGTCATAAAAAAACCTACTTTTACCAATATTAGTCCAAAATTAAGTTTAATTAAGTTTTCAGATAAACTAAATTGTACCTTAAGAAAATCCTCGTATGGGCCCGTTTAGGTATTACGTAAGCAGATTTACTTCAGTATATCCCCTCCCCCCTTTTCCTCTTGTTAGCAACGTAAGAAAGCCCCGAAAATAATAGTATATATACAAATTTTTTTTAGGAATTCTCGAAAATATATTTAGTTTTTTTTACAATGTAGGTACTATATTGTTGGCCTATATTGCTTACGTAATACTTGAACGGTACCTTAAAGTATAAAATAAAGCGAAGAAATCTTTGTGTAAAAGTAAATTTTATATGTTCATTATATTTATTTTTTTGTTACAGCTAAATCGCCTCATGTCAGAGATCTACGAGACGGTGACGGCTGCCTGCAATATGGACGAACACAAACCCGGCAGCTTCCCAACTGAACTGTCAGATAATACTAGCGAAGGTGAAATAAAATTCTCGTACCCCATAGTGTTTGTCACCGAACTCTTGCGATACCTTTTTATCCATATACAAATAAACGCAATTTTGTTAAATAATTTTAATTTACATTGGTCAGCTTATAGTTTATTTTTACGTTACTTTACTTTTTTACTTAATATATATTTGCTAGATCACGTTATGGTAGTTCAGAATTTTAGACGTTTGGATAATATGTGTAACAAGAAATTCTTTAAGTCTATTTATTAATTGTCTAATGAAAAAAAAAGTCTTATGAGAATGGTGTTCTAAATGTGTTGAGCACAAAGATCAAGTAATATTAAAATGTTGGTTACTGACCATGCGGCATGCCCCGCTATGTAACCAACGTTGACCAGTTGCTGACCATGGGCCCGCTATAGGGGATTTCTATTCCGTTTACTAACCAATAGTAACGTAACGCAACTAAGGATGAGTTGTAACTTCTCTAAAACTACATATTGATATAATTCTGAATGTAATAAGTTATTCTTATTACAAACTATTTCGTAAAAAAAATTTTGGTTGACGGTGAAAGATTATTTTGGTCAAAATCAGATTGTCTGACATATTCGTTTGAAACTTTCAGAATCTGTCAAACTAACCCGCAGCCTAACAGAGAAGCGTAAAAACTACGTGCGTCGTGTCTCCTCCCGCGTGGCCTACATCGACCAAAATGTCAAGACCCGTTTTCGTCACCAGACATCTGTTTGTTCATACAAATCAGATTTAGATACGTATTCTACTTTCCGCTCGTGGAAGAGTTTTAGAACATCACAAAATAATTTAGCCAAAATGACGGTAGACACAGATACGCTAGATGCAGGCGATAACTTGAGTATAGATGAGAAAACTGGCTGCGTCGATTTGGCTCTGCCCTTCGAGGCAAGGGAGAGAGGACTTTTTAATGTTTGCCTGCTTGTTGGGTTGAATTATATGACCGGGCAGGCGTATGTGAAGAGTGTATTTCCTAGTCAGGTAAGAGGTGTTCTCCATATCCGTTATAGTCTGAATAATAATGTGTTCTATGCTAATTCTTAACTATGTAAAACGCCATCTATGCGGCGAGCTACGAACTACGCAAGTGTGTACGACGCACTCGCTAAGGAACATGTTTTGAGGAATGCAAACACCAAATAATATAAATTTTAAAGTTATTCAAAATAAACTTTGCAGGTCCAAGTCCCTCCACATATAGAGAACCTAATTTTCCCAGAAACACTGAGTGGCTCTTTGGGGGAGTGGTCGGCAGAGAGGGACGCTCAATGTTATTCGTTGGTGCTCACTGATGAGAAGGGAGAACGGGCTTATGGGTGAGATAGTCTTCAAACTAAAATGAACATTTTAAATCTGTATAATTTATGGGTATTATTTTTGTCATATGTGTATTTTTCAAAATTTGGTAAATGTTGCTATACTTCTTGATGAAATTACCTTTACAATTGTATGAAAATATAATTTCAGCGTGATATCCCAATCCAAACCCAACCAGTGCCTTTATATATAAATATATTCAATTACAGTTATTGCCGCCGAGTGTTGCCAGAGGGCGCCACAACATGTCTTCCCTTAGGATACTGTCTCATTGGAAAATATAGAGCGCCAGGTTTCTATTATAAAGTGCGTGATAAATAATTTGTAGACGACATTTTACATATAGTGTCCAAGCCCTGAACTCAATAAATTATTATTAAGCCAAACATTGGAATATTGGTTTTAAGATATTCTGGATGGTTTTCGATAAAATGATTTATGATAACGTTACGATAATTGATTATATTCACTAGCTGACCCGGCAAACGTCGTTTTGCCATAGATAATATTTCTAGGAAACATTTTTTTTAGTTCAATAAAAATAACTAGCTACTATAATAAATAATAGGGGATCATAGAGTGTAGTTGTTAAAAGTAAGGGTTGAATGTAATTTGTATATTGTATCCTAAAACAAAAACAAAAAAATGGTCTAAAAAATGAAAAAAAAAATTTTTTTTTGATCATTTAAGGGTTTGAAATTTACTTTTTCCTATGCTAACTTTTTATATCAAATTATATATCTATGATTTCTTTCAGATTCTTCAAGAAATCGAATCGCATCATGGCAACCCTGAGATTGAGCTAAACCAGGTACTACAACAATTGTTCGAAACCGATTTTCCGAATCCTGGCGAACAGATAACGATAACATACAATAGGACAGAAAAAGGAACCGTAAAGGATACTCAAAATATATTCAAAAATAGAACCTTACCAAGAAAGGGCGAGGTCTCAATAAATATTAGCGTTAAAACCGAGTCTGTTTCCGATGACACGAGTGCGGCGCAATGTATTGAAAAGGAGAAAGAGAAGGAGATAGTAGTAGATAAGGAGAGTTTGGAGAAACATGAGTTGCCGGAGTTTTATGATTTGGAGAATAATAACAGTCCGAAAAGAGTGATGATTTGTCTTGATAGTCCAAGGTACGTTAATTCACAAACATATTTTACTATTATCTTATTTATAAGATAAATTATATATTAGCTAAATTATCCGAATTCCTTCGACGTTCCACAACTGAGCGTCTCTTACGGCAGTTTTTTCCGCGAACCAGCTGCCCACTGAAGAATTTTAAACCAAATATCAGGTGCAATACATCAGATTAACTTGTATTAGTTAATTTTATTCTGTAGCTGGCATCACCGCCTACTGATTCCAGGTTTAGTACACCTTTTTAATAATATAAAATGTTATCTTAACTTGTGCGTTTTTTACTGTTTAACCACTTTTAATGTGAAGCACCGCACTTAATAAAATGGATGCATTCACTAAATGAATTGAATGTATAGAATGAAATGTTCAGATTCGTTTTGAAATTGAAAAATATGCCCGGTTGAAAAGGGTTGTCATCTCTGACATGTCAAAAAATGAAATCTGTCAGAATTCTACGGAATTAAAAGTCGGAGTGTCAACCAAGCGTAGCAAATTTTTGACCGACATTCAAAGCGATTCTCAGTAACCATGATGCTCTGAATATTTTAGAACGCGAACAATAAAGCGGCCTATAGAACCACGGGCTGATGAAGACAACATGTCGTTGTTAGTTGACCAGCTGGGACCAGGGCTCCTTATCAAGGTGTTTGGTACATTACTGCTGGAAAGGAAAGTCATTATTGTCAGTGATAATCTTGGGTAAATATATATCTCTTTTCTATACATATAAAATTTTAGTGTCACAATGTTAGTTCCCATACTCCTCCGAAACGGCTTCACCGATTCTTATGAAATTTATTATGCTATTTGAGTAGGTCTGACAATAGGCTAGACTTAAAGAATATTATCTTTCGAACCCCTAAACGATAACGGTGGACGGTGTCTAGCCCAAATATATTTTTTATTATTTAGACAATTTTTTTTGTTTTTATTTTTCTATGATACAGCATACAAAAATACTATTCTTAATTTTAACCCCTCTACCATCAACCCCTATTTTCTTTCTTAAAAGCTTATGACATTAACTCTGAGGTTCTTATAGAGAAAAATTCACAGAAAAATCTAAAAAGTTTTCATTCCCGAAAACTAACTGTCTCTGGGGTAGCATTGCAAAATGTTCCATGTTGCTACATGTACTAAAAAGATAGGATAGGCATTAAGGAGAAACGAAGTTGGCGGGGGTAGCTAGTTTTTATGTAAAATATATAAAATTGTTAAGTGCTTTTTTAATAACTATAAAAGAGATTACACACAGCTTCATATGTTTATCAGACATCGTGGAAGAATTAAATGAAGTCTCTTTTCATTTTCTAAGTATGAGTCTTGTTGGTATTTATTTAACCAACAGAATAAATACTTACAGTAATAAAAAAATTAGCCAGCTTATGTCTGTATATAAACTTGATATTAGAATAGAAGCAAATCTATTGTTGCACAGGGTCTGTGGTACAAGGATGGTGCACTGTTCTTAAAAGTCTATAATAATAGGCACATTAGCTAGGAATTTATTGTTATTACTAATATTATTCAATAGTCGATGCCCACGACTTCGTTTACATAGAATAAAGTTTATTTTAAGGTAAAAAAATATCTAATTGCTTTTCCATTTATGATATTATAAACTACCTTTAACTCAGCGCCATCTGTTAGAATTGTATCAAATAATAAACAAATGTTAATGTTATCGTAATTTTAGTAAGGATGCCTATTTTTTTTGAAAATGAAATATAGCCTATGTCACTCAGGAATGATGTAGCTTTCCAACAGTGAAAGAATTTTTCAAATCTGCCAAGTAGTTTCGGAGCCTATTCAATTCATACAAACAAACAAAAAATCAAACCTTTCCTCTTTATAATATTATAATAGTATAGACAACAAATAAAATGAAGTGTATCTAGCTTTATTATTAATCAATGTAATACATATATGCGTAGAATTGTTTTGACCAAAATTGTATTTCTAGCATCGTTTCCTCGTGTATGGAGGCTCTACAAAGCGCCCTTTACCCTTTCGTGTGGCAACAGCCTTTAATATCCACCATACCGGCTGAAATCCATCGAGATGTTTTGGAGGCACCTCTGCCCATACTTGCTGGGATGATGAAAACACACGATTTTGATACAAATGTGCTGTTTGAGGAGGTAATCATTTATTATTTAATATCTTCCCCGTGCTTAATTGGTCTCATTCGTCATACTTTTTAATACAAAATAAATAAAATAGAACAGGATCCCAGTAATCGATTCTACTATATATTTTTTGGATATTTAAATGGATGTTGAGGGTGTATGCCCTTGATTAGATATAAATTACTACAATTAAAGGAAATAATTTGTATACGTTGTTTTTTGTGATATAAATAGCAAAAGTAACAAAGCTCGCAAAATTAATAGTACATAGACGTATTAATTTTATATGAATCCTGGATCATTTGGTATTCAAGTATAGACAGTGTGTGGGACACCAAATAAGATAATCAAAGATCCCCTCCCCCCTATAGTAATTACGTAATATTTCAACGGCCCCATAGTTTGAACACTATTGAATTTTTTGACATATCCAATAATCGTGAATAAAAAGTAATACCAACTTAACTTAATAAATAGAAGACATTTGTAAAATTGTTCCAATTTGTAATGCTACAACAATTTCCAATTTTATTTAACACAATTTTATACCATATTTAGTTCTAACAGTTTTTTTAATAAGGTTTAGTCGTAATTTTAGTTTTTATCTTTTAAACTACACATACACAAATTATTGGAATAAAAAAATGTTTTTTTTTCAGGGCATGTTAATAGATTTAACCAACCCAAACAAAGTGGTATTTTATCAAGGAGACGAATCCACTATCCTACCGACGCATTGCTATAAAACTCTCAAAACATCACTTAACATGGAGACAAACAAACAAAAAGAGAGACAGGATACGAAAACGAGAAATGTCATGATATCTGAGGCGTTTTTACGGTTCTTCGTCGATATTTTGGGAGAATTTTCCAAGTTTTTCACTGAAAGAGAACTTAAGGATGGCGAGTTGGGGAAGGATGGTGTTGTTTTTGATGTAAGTATAACTTAGGTTTAGGCTTGAATCAGCAACCGTATTCAGTAACTTCCAGCGACAGAGATTCCGAACCCAACGTTCTTGTGTGCAACTTACAAAGGCGGGACTGCTTTTTGAAGTTACAGAACCTTTTCTGCCTTGATTTGATTGCAAGACCTACATTCAATTAAAAAAAAGAAGTATCAGTTGGGTATCTGGAAAATATTATCATTCAAAAAACAATAGATGACCGATAGTCATCTTAATTGGCTAGACCTATAGATAGATTATTACGCATTTTGAGGTTGTTCAGAACATCTCTAGTGTATTATACAAACCCCCTCGTGCATGTGTGTTGATCTCTTTTCATCACAACGTTCACACTATTTGACAGAAAGAGACAAAGGAGTACTCATTTCAAATAGAATTAAACGATAATTTATGTACGAATAGTATGCGCATTAGGACTTTTATATGTAGAGTTCAAGTTATCAATTATATCATTAAATACTCTAATTAAACATTATATTTAAAAATAAATTCAGTGTATTCTAGCGTTTTAATCTTGAATTACTTTTTACAGAAAGAAGCATTTATCAAACAAGCGTCGTCGAAACAGAACCAATTCTTCTTAGAGTGGTTTACTGAAACCGCAATGTTCACACATTTCATTCAGAACATGGCAGTCTTCCATAAAAAAACAACGGATAACGACTCGTTACTAGTAGACACACCGCTACCGAACTTTTACGAACTTTTTAACGAGCGTGTCAAAAGTAGGAATCGTGCTAGTTCGAAAATAAGTGAGAAAAACTATAAAAGTGCAGTGAACAAAAAAGTTAAACTCTTAAAGACAAAGTTGAGAGATTTAGTTGCGTAATAAAACTGTATCTTAGCCGCTGCGATTAAAGTGCGGGTTTTAAGTACTTGTTTTACAAGTTCATATTAAAAATCGCTAGCAATTCGTTATTACAGTATGTTCCAGCGGGGAAAAATCTTGTTTAAATCCGAACGGAATACAAGGAGGAACGTGGGATATATTGAATTTCTGAAGCGAAATTTGTGTATTTAGTTGTGTACTAAATATAATATTTAGTATTACATGTGAGAGAATTTATGGCCATCACAATTTTTCTATATATTTAAAACCATATCTTAATTTCAAACATAGATTTATCTTTAAGTAATTTATTTAATAACACGTTAAAACAATTAAAAAAAGCTTTTATTAAAGTATGGCCAACTTCATTATTTTCCCTTTAACAACATAAAAGTTAGTTAGTTTTTTTTAACTGTCGAAGCTATTTTTTTTTTATTTTTATAAATACTTGACGTTTTATTGTTCACCGTATTACAGTTTCTAATGTTCTGACTTTATCAGTATAGTGTGGATCGCCTCTGAGACTTGGTCATTACATAAAGTATATGCAATTATAACGTGTAGTTATTACTGGGTTTTGATTTCCAAAACGTTAATTTTGATTTTATATACAATCAAATTAGACTAGGCACAGAAATCTAAAGTGAATACCAACGGTAGTAGTGCCATGTTTTTTTTTGGGCAAAGATGGCTCAAGATTCAAATGATTAATTAAACAGTCTCGGAACTGTGTGTATCATCGGTAATGCAAAGCTTTTCAACAAAATAAAACTGTACGAAAACTCCACATTAAAAATATAATATCAACGCGGATTTTATTGTTTAAATAACTCAAGTTTCTATTAAGACGTTGTGAAGATATTTATTTTAATTCGATATGATAATGCAGTAGGCGACTTTTTCTATATTTAGATTATGTAAATAGTGTAAATAGTATCGTCTTAATTCATTATATACCCACCTTCTAATTGTGCACTAAAACTAAACCGACTTTGTGTATATTTAATTCCTAATTTTTAACAACGAATTTTATTTATAAGAATGTATGCGAGTATTACAATAAGTTAAAAACGTTTTGTTTCATTGTGATTGGTGAAGTGGAATTGTGTATTTAATTGAAATAGGTCATCTGTTAGACAATAAAAATTAAACTGCTATTATTTACTCTTTTGTTTAACATTTTTAATTTCGATACTTAAAACATGCTTATTAGTAAAGGTTTAAGTCTAAATTGTTTTGTTAAGTTATACAGTGTGAAAAAAAAACAATTTTATATTATTATCTTATAAGTATGTATGTATAGTACAAAAAGTACTAAAAACCGTTGGTAATATTCGCGGTAAAACACCAAGGAGCAAAGGCAATATTTGATTTTAGTGTATATAAATGTGTTTTTGTTTTACATTCCTCTATATCCCAGTGATATTTTAAAAAGATCTGTTACTAGAAACGTTTTCTGCTATTTTTATGTATGAGTGTTTTTTTATTATTCAACCATCTGAAATGTAAAATATCCTTGCTTCTATGCCCGATTTCAAGTCACTCATACTTAAGAGATACTTAGTTCTTCCATTCGTTATATTCAGACTCCAATTTTAGGAACTCTTAAATGTGATTGACTTGTGTATCGGGCATTATAATTAAATAAGTTGAAATGTGACACAAATGTTGGTGCCTTTAATTGATAAGTTTTATTCCACTAAAAATGTGCATATAAAAATATATTTTCTTGTATTTTAATGTTTTATGAGACTGTATTTTTGGTTAAGAATTAAATTTATTAATCTTTTATGTGTTTTATCATATCCCTTAAAATACATTAAGTTTTATTTTTTATGTGTTATATATACCTACATATTTCTGAACACGGTTTTATAACATATTTTTTTAAAGTTTATTAGGGTATATGTTACATAACGTTTAAAATTGTTGAAATAGCTGCGGTAAAATCAATTTCGCGATGGAAGCAAACTATTAATCAACCGAGTTGATTAATGACTGCTCGTAATCGCTGTTAAATGGTTCATAACAGGGCTGTCAAAAAGTAATTTCGTAAAATTAATCTTTTGAAAAGCGTCGTTGCTGGAAAGTTTATAGTTTTCTATTTATAGTTGTAATGTTGTGACACTAATAAGTGGGTCTTCGCATGAGAATAAACAAATAAACGAGTTGCTTGATCCTTTGTCGTTGCGTAGAGATGTGGGGTCTCTCTGCATTTACTATGGAGAGGAGGAGTGATCCCTGGTGAGTGTCATAATCGGAAGTCGAGGCAGAATACGAATTCCCACCCGTCTTGTCCCACATGTCATATCCCACCCGTATCCACAATGAACGATTCTTAAGGCTTTTTTGCTGCTTACAACCACTATGTGGAACTGTAGTTTACTCCCTGTTATATAAAAAAAGACAATCGCTTTACTTTGAAAGGGGTTTTCAGTTAGTCAGCATTACGCTCTTACTCTTCTTAAAGCATGTTATTTAAATACGGAAAACTAAATTTATCTATTTTCTTGTATTTGTAAGATTAGTTTTAGTTAGTTATTATAATATATATAGTTACTAATAGATTAAGGATCTATATCTTAATATAAATTTATTTTGTTTTTTATATAACTTCTGCACTTCTTGCACCCATCATTTTTCTTTATTTATTTCTATTCTTACTAGGGTTGCCTGGAAGAGATCGCTTGTTAGCGATAAGGCCGCCCGTTGCATCCTTGTAATTTATATATACTGTATTATTTGTATTTCTTTAGCAACGAAGTGTAAATAAATAAATAAATAAAAATAAATTTCCTTGCCTAAAAAGTAGAGTATAAATGAAATAGTGCAAATTTAACTCTTGGTTCTAGTAGCAACTAATACCCGTCACCCCTTATCTGTTTTGTGGTGGGCCGTAATCAAGATTCGACAACCATATCGTCGATGTGTAATGCTCCATTTAATAAGTTATTTGTAACACTTGACGAAATCATAATAGAAAAGTAAACCAGATCATGTGTATTATTTAATGGTTTCATCTTTGCTACCTTTGTGAACTTTTGGTTTCAATTGGTTTGGAAAAACTGTAGACAAAGAAAAGAAAATAAGAAGTACAGATTACAGATTTTGTTCGTCGATTTGCAGCTATTGCGAAACTTAACCCGACTCATTTTTATACTTGGGATAGAGAAAAATGTCTAAATTCGATGGCATTATAAAAGTTAATCAGCAGATAAGTTCAATAACTTGATGTTATCGGCAAAACAAATTACTTTAAAGCACCGTTAAATTTAATTTCATGCATCATATTTTGGCAGTCATAATGTTATGTAATTTAAAATGATATTCGTAAACTAGCCTGCCCCGGTTTCGATATCAATTTAAGGTCACATTGAGTTTGTTTTTTTAGCACAAAGAAGGCAAGCCTGTCCTGTGGGACAGGATGATTTGATTTAATACAATATGATTTACCTATTTTACTAACTGTGGTTAGTAAAATAGGTAAATCATATTATATCGTGTTGTAACAGCGGAAAATTTTAATAAAAAAATAACATATGTTTATTATTATATATGTATTATGCGATAACATTTGGAAGTAACATATACCTGCGTCAGGTTTCGCAGCCCTCCCATAACAAACTTAATGGTTAATACAATATAATTTCTGGTTTATATAAATATAACTTCGGCGTGATGAACCATAGAGTCAAATGTTTTTAGAAATTTGTGAAAAGGCCGGCAGCGCGCTTGCGAGCCTTCTAGCAGTGCGAGTGTCCATGTCCATATAATTTTTTTATTGTCCTCCTGTAACATTAAAAAAAATTAAATATAGTTACATGGACATCCATTCGCTTAAATATTGGGGCAGTAGGTTCGTGGATAGAGTGAGACCTTTACGCAGAGTCGGGCTTCTCTTCCCCTTACTATTCAGTTGTATGGATGCGCTAATGATGTAAATATACCCAAATCAACATTACGCCTTTTAGCTTATTGCCAGATCTTCTCTTCCGTCCTACGCCCTTGATTTAAGAACGGGCAGTAATCGAAATTTACAATTAATTAAAAAAAAATTACGTTCATGAGTGTACTTGTTTACCTATATGAATGAAGATATTTTTCTTTTGTTTTTAAGAAAGTTTAGATCGTCCAAGTCTTTTATTTTCGTCCAGGACTTCAAAAAACCGAAGGTAATCATTATGACGCGTAATTTTCTCTTTCTGTATTTAAATTACAACAGATTCAGGGTCGTCAAAGCTCAGCAACGTCTATGTTAAATCTTGGCCGAAATAATTTTCTGATACAATTTTTTCCTAAAATCTGAGATCTTAATAGCGACCAATTAATTATATATGTAAATCGTTCTACTAATTACATCCTCAAATTATATATGTAACAGCCGAATTTATTAGCTATCTACGGAAACAAGTTTTGTAATACGACACTACGAATATATCATTTTGTCATTAAAATTGTTAAAACGTCTAGAAATCAATTAATCTGTACCTTCAGTCCATTGTTATGGATATGTAAAAATTTCCCAACCAACATTCATACTTAAAAATAGATAATTTCGGCCGAGACAACCAAAGTAATGACTAATATCAAAAAGGAAATTATATTATTAAACAATGATATTATAAAATACTCATAGTCCCCGCAAACTTCGTTTTTCGTTAAAGTGATTTTACGTAGCCTACCTTTTTAGTTCATACCAACATGGAACATTTTCTATGCTACCCTAGAGACTGTTCGGTTTTCCGGAACGAAAACTATTTAGGTATTTTTGTGAATTCTTCTCTATATAAACCACAGAGTTCAAGTCATATGTTTTTCATTAAAACATTATATATAGCACTCGATTTTACCGGGGTGAAAATTAAGGGTTGTATATATTTTTGTATGCTGTGTCATATGAAAAAAAAATTTAGGAGTGGACCTTAACATTTATGAAGCGAGAAGTATATGTTGTCCGATCCGCAGAACTAACTGTTATACATACAAAATTTCACTAAAATCGGTGGTACAATTTCGGAAGTGTTTAATTACAAACACCGTGACACGATAATTTTATATATTAGATGTAACTCAATACTCGTCCACGGTCAAGCAATATCTTTGACTGATATAGCAATAACAGATACAAGAAGATCAATAATTTTTAGGCAGTTACAGAAGTCAAGAATAATAAAAACAAGAATGATAATTAAATAAACCTTTTCAATAAATATACCTACCGCCCAAGTTCAATATGTTACTACTTACTACTTCTACATGTACAAAAAGGTTTGTCAAAGATATCAAATGGCAAGAGGAACAGAAAAGTGTAGCAAGAAAGTATTAAACTGGTGCCCAAGTTTCAATAAATGAGGAGGAGAATACAGAAGGTGGATTGACGAGATTTAGGAAATAGTAGGTGGTATATGGCAGAGAGTGGAACAGTGCTAACAGAAATGGCGGTATTTGGAGGAAGCATTTGCCGTTAAAGGACACACAGATATCTACAGAAAATGAGCTGTTAGATGTATGAATGTAAATTATCTGAAATATAAAAAAATTGGTTCAACTTACGTAAGGGACAAAACATGATGCGACATAATTTTAATTCTAAATATTTTCTAATAATTATAATCGAATACAGTATTTCTTTATATTCAATCTTTTATTATTCATAATTAAATGTCATATATTAATAGTTCCTCTTATAAGTTATGCACCCAGGAACATACATAATGTATTATTTACGCTTATATAAATCTAGTAAATATTAATTTTATTTCTATCAGTACTTAACACGGTTAAAATTATATTCGCTCTCATAATTTGTTAGCTATATTTTTATGGAAAATAAGGGTTATATATCTTAAATTAGTTTCGTTTTAACATGTAATATATGTCTCTTTCATAATTATTCAACTTGTTGACTTACAAAAAATGTTAATGTTTGGCGTGGTTGAAACATGAACTAACTTTTGTGTTCACCTAATAAGGAACATCGAATAATCCGCCAATTATTTTTTACAACCATCAATTTATATAATTTGGATCTATAATACATAATTTTAAATAACATTAATAAAATATCGAAGACTATAATTTTCTTTGTCTTTTTCTAGGTTAAAAATGCTATAACATAAATAAAACACTGAGCTGTGACCATTTAAAAAACAATAAATCTATAACGAGCCAAATACATTGATATTCTGTGGAATGTTAGAAATTGCGTAAAAAGTGTGACATTGACTCAGTTTCAAAGATTATTATGTTAATTTGAAAAATTGTAATTTTACGAAACTTAGCGGAAAGGTGATAAGTCAATGATTCGGGAACCTTGATCGATTTGATATTTACAAAAGTATACATTACTGGACCATCAAGATTAAAAAACGTGTCTAATTAGTCTAATTCAAATTACATATGATAACTTCATCTAATAATAAGTTAAGTTAATTATTAGAAAGGTGATTCGCGATAGCTTATGCAATGCTAAACTTTAGTAAACCTTATACAACTCGAAGAATCTCTTTACATTTATTTTCATATGGCAGAATTTCTCCGTACCACACTATCTTTTAAAAAGGAACCTCATATTTGCTTTATGGTCACAAACTTATACAGTGTTTTTATAGGGCGACAAACGATCCCGTGTATATACAAATTGATTAGATTATTTTCTTGTCGATATGAATCATATAAGAGTGGCGTGAAACCTTAAATTTTGCAACAAAATAGACCGTTTAATGCGATTAATGATGGGGTAACATGAAAAGTTATCTGAAATATTTAAATATAAATGGATTTCATTAAGCTCTTATAAATATTTATATTGTGACAATTATTGTGTTATGAAATAATTGAAATTTTCAAATGTCATCTGGAGGTTAGCGATTTCAATACTAAATTGACTGTGAGCGAATATTAGATTTGGGTAAATTTTAGCAAAATGGATATTAATTATATTTGGTTTGGTTCTCGTAACACGAAATTCACTTTATAAAATACAATTTAACTATAGATATAATTGAAATTCGGAACTTTAGTTTTTTTTAGCTTGTTATAACAAGGGGCAAATGGGCAGGAGTGGCTCACCAGTCACCAGATGTCAAATAATCTGGTTCCACGTAATGGTACGTAGCACTGCTTTAAAAACGGGCAGTTTTTACTGGATTTGTATTCCAATCTTCCAAACTCAGCTGCCGGTATTAATCTGAAATACTCCTCTGAAGACTATCTATAGTAATAACGGTAAAAGATACAGTGATATCTCTACGCAGTTTATTGTTTAAAACGTATCTTTCTCATACTAAAACATGAATGATAAATGGCATTTAACGACAAAAGCCGGAGGCGTTACTCGTTAAAATTATTCACCATAATGTTAAACGAAACAATAGGTTAAACATTTACATAAAATTAGATTCGTCTGATGTCAGTGCGTTGTCACGGAGTTACACAGAATGTAGGTTACACGTAAAGTGGGGACTTGAGTTCCCAATAGACGTATACCAATGGCAACCTTTTAGGACCATCGTGTTCATTTCTAATAGGTGTTCTGTGCTTGATATATAGAGTCGACTTTTTGGTTTCCTCACGATGTTTTCCTTTACCGTATTGCTATTAAAAACAACGAAATGTAAAAGATTGCGATAGATATAACTTATGGTTGTGCGTCTACCAAACCATTACAATTATATCTTATGATAAAGCTGGATGGGATGGTAATCAGACTCTTTGATCAGGTCACGATATGACGTTTGATGAAAAACCAGCCATTAACGAACTACCGAGAAACTGAAGAGATGGACATTTATTTTAGAGTAGGTTATAAAACTAATATGCGTTCGTGGAAATATGACCATGATGATGATAAAAGTGAAGAATTGTTTGAATGTGGGGAGGATGGTATTTATGGCGAAGAAGTAGACATTGATAGCAAAGAAAATAGAGTTTTCATTAATTAGACGTCCTATACATTCATCAATTTTGTGAACGTGTTTGAATTTGACTTTGTTTAGCAGTAAAAATCTAGCTTTTCCTTTGAAATATTAAGTATTAATTATCGTTAATTGTTGAATTTCAGTTTATTTAATTTTTTAATGTTTTTGTGTATTAATGTACAGCTTTCTGTTTTATATACATATATTGCTTATCTATATTAATCTGTGTTGGCTTTGTATACTGTCTCAGTGTTTTGTTTTATAATATGTATAAATGCTAGCTGTAAGATTACTAATAAATAATTAAAATAAAGTTTGATATCTCAGCCGGTAAAATAGGTACACACATTACATCCTGCAATATAGGTGCCCGATGAAATTGTTTTGTGTCTCCAGTACAGCCCTCTATACTTTCTTTTACGAGGAGCACAGATTGTGCCATTATGTGACATTCAAATGATACCACATACCGCAAGGTTGGCCTCCAATGAATATGGGCTGACTTCAAGTTCTTTTTTGTTTCTGCTATTCATGCTCGGTGATTGAGTGAACGCGAATATGCAAAAGTGGTTTGAAATCGCACAAAGCTTATTCTACTTAAAAATTACCTTCTGATATTTTGTTATAGAAAAGTACAGTAGGCTTATATGATGTTAATGGATTCCTTCGCCAATTGACTAACAAACGGTTCTTTTCTTAAAGGACTCTTAGCGGAATTGTTTTGGAAATACTTTAGCAGCTGGTCCCACATTGACTTGCGCTGCAAAAAGTGTCTTTAAACATTATTGTGTCAAGTTCTAATACATCGTAATCGAATAGTACCTAGCTATTAAATTCTAATATCGTCCTTCAAAACTAAATCTCATACAAGACAACGTTTATCTAAATTGTTTTTCAAGCTATCATTAATCATTATAACAAACAGAGTAAAATATTTTAATACTATTTGTTTTAGAAACTATTTTAAATGTCATAATCGTCCGCATCTATAAACTGAATTTGTTTGTGTATTGAACCAGGGTTGTTCTCAAATTTCAATTTGGTATAAATAAATAAAACATTAGGTAAAGGCAATTGCAAAGACAGTGTAATTTTATCTACATTCTAGAGACTATAGTGTTGCATGAATTTGAGAAATACAAATAAAAATTGGAGATAATTTATTATTGTTTGGAATATCCGTTATTTTTCCATTTCGCCATTCCCAAGAGAACAACATTGAGCAGATATTCATGCACTAGCACGAGGTAATATACGCCTTTGGCACTGCGGTCTGACATGACGTCATTAGGCCTTTCAGAAACAATTGAAATATTAGGCGCCTACCAGAGTGAATCATAGTCCTCGCCTTATAAACACCTTGAACCATGACAATACTTATGAGAACTTTAAAAGATTTCGTTGTGTTAACCTTGCTTTCGTTATTATCGAAATTTTTGGGTATCATATGTTAACTATGAATAATAAACATTATGAAATACGGCGTAACAAAAATCGTACTAACTTTAGAACTTTCATTGTACACTTATATGTGTAAAAATTCTTACAGCCACGCGCATACCTAAGATAGAGAAACATTTTTCATGAGTATTATATATTAATTATAATATATTCATTCAAGAGCTATAGGTTGCTTAGGGCGACATTCAGAAACGAAACAAACTTTTTCACAAGATTGTTCGCAAGGTCATGTGAAATTTTTTGACAAACCGCACTTTTCAGTGATTAAGGCGTTCAATTGTTTCAAATTTACCCCAATAATTTCCATGTAATTTGTAAGATATACCGACTTTTTCTATTACGATGACATACAATACTTATTTGATTGAATTTGCTATCTAGTTCAAAACAAATGTAGAACCGCCCATGAACACTCTCAGAGCCAGAGGGTCCGCGAACGCGTTGCCAGCCTTTCAAAATATTCTAATAGCGCCACAACCCTTGGCAGCCTTTTGCCTAAAAATAATTATTAATGACTTGGATACTATAGTTTCGCGCAAGTTTAAAAAAATCATAGAAAATGCACAACTGGGATTCAAATTCACGACCACGATAGAGTTGTTAACATAGCAACGGGCTTGCCTTTATTCCAAATTGAATATTCCATAGCGTGACCAAGCCATAACGACAAAAAGCTTAGATATTATCATGACATATAAAAGTAATCTATTTCGGACCATTATAACGTGGGCAGAGATTGAGTGAAAAAATGACATTTAACAAAAAATCCGCGATCTTTATCCCATAAATTCTTTCTAACGATTTCTTTGGTGATTTGGTATTTCCAAACTTTTTCACGTGTTTTTAATAGATCACGTTGTATCTAATTTATTGAATATGTGCATTCCTATGGCGCTATTAAAGTTTTTTTAACGATATACTTAAAACTACATTCTATATTCTCTAACACTAACATGAATTTTATATAGTTCCTAAAACTTACTTTTATGTGTACTCAATAAAAAATTTCATCATCTAAACAGAAAAAACATTTAGTACTCGTAAATTTTATTTTTGAATTTTTTATTCTGTTTTGAAATTATTTTATTATAGTTGTTAACTTATATGTTTTGTTCATTGTGAGCTGTCACTCCAAAATAGTGTGAATCCACTGAAAATCAGGGTTGCTGGTGTCTGAAAGCTCAGTCAGGTCCATTTTAATTTTTTATATCAAATAGATAAATAAATAGTTTTTCTTTCTTTCAATTAAATATTAATTCATATTAAAATACTCACATACAAAACATGGAGGTTTACCGTCGTAATAAATCCAGGATGTAGTCTAACCTTAACGTCAAAATATAAACAAATAGAGCCGGATGAGTATTCAATAACAAATTATTTATGGTTTGAAGATGAGAAAACTTGTATACAATAAACAACTGCTTTAACATATTTACGTCCTACTAAAGTTTTTTATCGTTTATATGTGACTGCAAATAACATACCTATAATTTAAAATTATAAATTAAGTGCCACATACTCGTAAAAGTGGAATCTCTCTCTCTCTTCAGTCTGTAGCTAATGTGTAAGTTTTAGTAATCAGCAAGGAAACATCTGAAATGGAGTGTCAGTTTCCACCGGTTTGTATCTAGCGTCTTATAACAGTGTATAGTTTTGAGGATGATGAGTCTTTGTGATTGGTCCAACCACGTGATCATGATAATGCACGTATAAATAGTCATTTTACATACTAGTAATGAATCCTCCATCTACAAAGCTACACAACAATATGAGGTGATTACAAATTTGATTTGATAATATAAATTTTAATCTATATTAAAATAATCATCAATTATCGAAATACTATATTATATTATTGTTATTTTGAAGCTTACGGAAGGCAAACTATGTGTACCTTGACATTACTACAAATAAATGGTACTTTCAAAGGAATCTTCGCAACAAAAAGTTGAATGTCATGTCTATAGCAATTTGTGCGTCCAAAGGTCAAATAGCGAAAAGGAAGTATTGATTCATTACTCCCGGATGGTATTTTAAGGTATTTTTTTGTCTTTTTCTAGCTGTTTTAGTAATTCATAAAGGAACGATTAGCTAATTTGACCTACAGTCGGTTCGCCGATATAATATATGACGTTGAAATATATATTGTATCGTAAAGTTCACTGTTCTAAGTGGTTGCCATACATTGTTGTTTTGTTTGTACACTTCTATTTACATTTCAAAAATCACTGAGTAAGACTGCCCTGTATTGTACTAGATCTAGTTTTTCAATTGAGGCGTTTCCGCGCGTCTCAAAGAGTACTTTTTAAAAGAGTACCGAGAGTTTTTTACGCCGACTTTTTCTCTCGGCCTACACCTTCTGTCTTCTTTGGCGATGAATAGGGATGCCTACAGGTTCAAATTAATGACGTAGAATAAGTGATACCTGTCTATATTATGTTTCATAATAGACGTATTTTATTTTTCTTTATTTAATATTAATGCACCGAGCACTAATTAATTCTTCTCTATATGAAGTAAAACTCATTGTTTATAAAAAAAGCTGTAATTACTTTTGACGTAGGTACACGTATACGAGTTGACGCTACGCTTTCCAGTAGATATTTTTATATATATCCAATTGAATTGAGTTATTTCGCAGCTCACCTTTGCGTTAAATGAATTTCGTTCCACTAAATGGAGGGTTTTAATTATATTATTGTTTAGCACATGGTATAATATATTCAAAGAATTTTTGACCTTTGACTGAGGTTATCATTTGACATAACCTTACTGCAGTGCTTAAGGATTGTGATCCTGGACAAGTCAAATATTAATAAGAATACTTGTTTTGTGTATTTTATATTTAATTTTTCAATAAAACAACTAATAATGTTGTATCCGCAGTAGTGTATTAAATTTAAGACGTACATGTAAATCTTCCGGCGTTGAAGGTGTACGTTTTCCCCCTAAATCTCAAATAGATTTATAATAATAATTTTAAAACTTTATTTAATTCCATAAAAATACAAACAAACTTATAATATATTCTATTTCTACTTTTTTTATTAGTATCTCAAGATGGTTCTGGTCGGAACACAGCCGGGGCTCGAACCTTAGACTTCTGGGATGAGAGTCACACGCTAAAGCCAAACTGCTGTAAAATAAATAATAAATAATTGGCATTAAAATATATAACGCGATCATAAAGCCACGAAATTTTATATCTATATAAAATTGACTTGCATATTTCTATTTAAGATACAAATCTATAAGTCATATAGTCAATGATATACACCTGCTAAACATGTCCTTCATATCATTAAAAATCTTAGCTTTTACTGATCGCTGGCTTAACTCGCAACAATGCGTAAATTACTCGTTTAAATTTTGATAATAGTTTATGATATAATTGTTCCGCGTCCACGCATCTTATGTATCTTTGATTATTGCATATTGTGTAAAATAACAATGGACGCATATATTATTCTAAAGCTGCTATAAGATCCTTTTGTGATAAGTTTGATCGTTAAAAATTGTTTGCAATCTTCCGCAAACACTAAAAAGCTTCAAAAGATTTAATAGAAAATTTTGTAAAATTACATAATAACCGATTCAAGTTATTACAAAAATGTAAAAATCATGTTCTATGTAAAACTATTTAACACATTGAATGCTTAAAGTTAAACAATGAGTACAAAGTAATAGCCGGAAACCAAAACGTTTTATGGCGAATTTTGATTAAATAATTATGAATGTTTGAAAATATCATACGTCGGCATACAGTACATCGGGTGCCGAATATTTGGACCCGAGAGCTAGGGATGGCAATGGTTTAAAAAATGAACGGGACGCTCGCACGGATCCGAGTGAGTGGCATCGCTATACTCGCTCCACTCGGATCCGAGGAAAGAGCACTTAATATGTTAAAAGACAAATTAAAGTTTATGTTTGTTGATTTTGATTGAAGATTTGGATAGGATTTCTGATGGGAAGAATTGTCTGCGGCTGAATTTCGTTATCAGACGTCGAGGCAGAATACGAAACCTTATACCTTTTCCTAAGACTTTTCTGAAGCTTACCACCCCTTTATGGAACCACCTTTTTGAAATGTCTGGTATATGAACGACTTTGTGCAAGGCGATCACTGCAATCCTATTTTTAACACCCCATTTAATATTATAATTTGATAATGAACACGAAAAATTATGTGAAATGGGAAAAATTCGAAGGAGTTTAAAAAATATCGTCTTCCAAATTTAAAATAATTAAATCGTGAAAAAAATGAAACGTTTCTAAGTAACAGTATTTATGGCCAGACTAGTTGTATATTATTTATATTTTTGCCTTGGGTTAATGTTCTCTGTTGTAAATTTATAACATTAATTAAGCATTGAATTAAAAAAAGGTATAGGTTTTACATAAAGAATTACGATGTTTTTAGCAAACGCTTTTATTACCAAACAATTGAGAGGTGTTATTAAAATTTAGTATGGACATTCAAATTTTAAACGCATTTTAAACCATTACTTGTGATATTAGGAGTATTATACCGTATCCATGTATTAAACACATCAAAACGCCATGTAAGTGATTTACTATCGAATATTATTATTATTTATATTATATTTGATATGCGCCAGACTTAGCGTTAATTATCGGTTTTGAATTTTACATTTACTATTAACATGAATATTGAATAGTATATCGTTTTCCGACAGTCAATAATTTTGATAAACCAAAAAATACTTAATGAAGATGTGTGAAATAGGCTCAGAACTCCCCATAGCTATTATTTTTATGGCAAAACCATGATTTATACACCAATAAAAATTCCGGTTAAAGGTGTTCCTACACAATATTTTATACCCCTGTCAGAATTTGCTAATTTCGGCGCGTGGTTGGCGACCCGTTTAAACTCGATATTTCGAACCGTTAATTATAAATTGGCCACACTGAACACTTCCCCGTTAAAAAGTTTGCATATAGGATGAATTCTAGTTTGTAATTTAGGTTATAAATGGTCAAAGAATTCTATAATTGCGTCCCATTTAATATTATTTCGCATAAATTTTAAAATGTATGTTTTCTGATGCTGGCAAAGTCTTATAAACTTATGGCAAAGTCAGGCGTTTATCGAGAAATTCAGACAAGACTACTCTTTGGATATCGTGGTATGTAGTAGTCCAATGATACCATTCTCATCATTTATAAGTTTAATTAATTGGTTTTTCTTTATACTAATTGCGCCAGAAATTAATAGTCATTATTCGGTTTAAAGTTTGTGGTTAAAAATGAGAATGTCATAAATGGATTAATACAATATTGTCGCATGTCTAATTCTGTATATAATATTCTTAATTGTTTGTCTGTATGTCTATCCGTCATTAAGTAACAAAGGAGTTAGTCACGGCTCTTAACATAGCCCAATGCCTAAAGTAAGAAAAACAAAACTGTACTTTAACTATGAAAAACGACTGCGTATGTAACTCCTTGGGCATGCAGCAAGACAGTCAGACGAACGATGGGCGACTCGGTCAGGAAGCTCTATTGGGAAATGATACAGTGGAAGACCTCTCACGATATGAGGACATTATTAAAATGACTGGCTCGGGATGATACAGCTCGCTTGATTTTTTTATCTGCGGAGAGGTAATTGTAAACTAATAAAAAAATAGATTTACTAAAAGTAGTGTAATTTATTTTCTAAAAAAATTAAGCTTCCTTTGATTTTACAAGAAATAAAATGCTTTGTATTTCCATTTTGCCTAACACTATTTGTCGAATACTTTTGCATATCGACCTGGCTGAAAAGCGTAAAACTAGATTTTTACATCAATATAAGCATTAAACAAACAATAGAAACAGAAAAAGATTTTTTATAATACAAACATGTACCACAAGTTTATTTTATTACTTATCGATAATATGTATTAACCAGTTTTAGTAGCAAATACCAGTCGTGTCTGGTGGTATCAGGGTCAGAGGTGAGAGAGCTATTACTTATAACGTAAATGTCAGTATAAGTAGACTATCAAAGTGGTCTAGCTTACCTTTTTTTTAAAAATAGATTTATTATAATATATGTAAATGGTTAAATAAAACTAAAGGCTCTACAAACAAAGAATTATAGTTGATATATATTGTATGGAAATTTTAAGCTATTTCGAACTAAACGAAAGTTTTAAAATTTAAAATGCAAATGAAATTAAAAAAAATGTTTCATTAGAGTACGTGTCTATGAACCGTGATTTTGAGCTGAAAAACATACAATTATAATATTCGAATACTTCAATGATTCAGAAAATATTGTAAAGTTCATGCCAAAGTCTCCATCTCATCCACCAATACAGTAGTAAATTCGTAAGGGCCCTTAGCAAGAAGGATGAGCTTGCTCTCCTAATTCTTGTGTCATTAGGCGAATACAGTGAACAGATATTCATATTTAACCAACATTTACCTACTCTCTCTCTTTAGTCGGCAGCTCATGTTTGACGGTCGTGGTTAGCAACGAAGCACCTAGAGATGAGAGATTTACCTACAGTCGCTATAATATATATAATGTTAATTAATATTGGTTAAATATATATTATTAGTATATATATAAGCTTGGTATGTTTTAACATCTGAACAACATGCATTTTGTAATATTAATACAAAAAATAAATCTAAAAAATAAAAATAAAACTAAATAAATCTTGAAAAATCTAGTCGCGCCAGTTTTGTTTAATGAAAATGTTAAAATATATCAAAGAAATGTGTATAATGCTACTGTGCACCTCGAAGATGAATTAATCAGTAAGTGGGGAGCTTATTTGCGCAAGAGTCAGGGTCGCAGTAATAAGCATTTATAGCGCTTTAGGCGCTTTTTTTGCTTCTAGTACTTTCTTATAACATAAGAACAAGAAAGGATAAGGATATAAGGAACAAGAAAGCTTTGATACACATATACGAAATGTATGATTTAAATTTAACTTATACCTAAATTTTAAAGAGAATACTTCAAATACCATTTCGCGGCATTAGATGGCGTTTAATTAAAAAAATTCAATATATCTGTTTGCAGCAGTCTCACTTGCCACGATTTTCTGAAAGGCTGAGTGCCTTACGTCGAGTGATAGTTAGGTCTTGGCCTCAGATTTCTGTATCTGTTCGTTTAAACATTTCCGGCCTCACACCATCAACTTTTTGGGTCTGGTAGGTTTCCTCACGAATTTGCTTTAATAATAACGTTAATAAACGCTAAGACGTAGGTGTATTAAACCTACCGAAAAAAATATTTTTATTGTTATTTGTTACATATTTACACACGTCAAACCAATTACCAATCGGAATAGTATAATTAGTTTGTAATTGATATAATCTGCATAATTGTATTTGACATGACAATGGTGATTGCAAAAACGTAACATCACAGCTATACTAAGAAAACTCGTGTGAATTTGATTTCAATTAATTGGTTTATTAATTAGCTTATGAAGGTAGAGTTCTTTGTATTGATATTATTAAGCAAATTTTATTTTTGAATTTAAAATATATAATATATTTTTATGAATTTATCTTATCACTGTTAAAATATAGTATACAAGTGGACGTCTTAAAAAAATTACCGACGGCCCAAGCCGAGGTTCGAGTCTCACAGGAGAAGCCCTTGCGCCAGTCATGGGAACCTCACCGTTTCAGGCTGAGCTAAGCTCGCCAAAACAGCCCGTGCTGAGCAGTAAAGGCCCTTAAGGCCAACAGCGAGATTCCATTAAAAAAAAAGTTAACATTATGTCCCAAAAGTAGAAATGACAACAGGCGGATAGATACTCAGCTAAAATGTGGACTTTAAGGACGGAGCAGCAGAGAATAGGGTACGCCAAAAGGTGGTTATAAGAAATAGAGTTAGCAGAAAGCGAATGGAGAAAAAAAGCAAAAAAAAAAAAAAAGATATAATGAACAAAAAATGTCTTTAACAAATCCAAGAAAACATAGCCTTTGGGCCGGCCAGCCAGATGTGTGATCATAAATACAGATGTGCTTTTTTTGGCAGCTCTTCAACTTGGAGCTCATTTATTAAAGTTTACCACATAATGCTATATCCTACAAGTTGTTTATCGAAAATATATGACAATTATGGTAAACATAAATGTTACAAAAATAAAAATACAGCGGATTAGGTTCAGATAGGCAATTAACAATATTTTTTTTTTAATTGAATCAAGGCAAACAAGGATAAGTATTATTTATTCTAATACATTCACGAAGAATCCGAATGAGAGATGCCTGAATTCCTAGGTTAGTTTTTCAGATGGAATTTAGAAAATTCTGCTGATTTTAAACGAAACTTAATGTTCTGTATGGCTACTGTTCTCTTCTTCTTCTCAGCATCTTACTTGTTTGTAATTATTGAAATTAGGCATCAGTACGCTAAACATTTTTAATATGACTATACGAATATTTTTATGACAACGTCACTATTCAAGTGTTAAGTAAATTAATGATTGCAACATCAATGAAATGAAGCCGTTCACTAATTCAAGGATAGTATGAATAAGCGAAATGTGATAGGATATTTCACGGGTATCAGAGAGACAAACAGCGTGACTCAGATAAGGAATACCCAATACTTATAATGTATATTCAAGGATTTATGAATATTGACAAAAATGAGTCAGTATGCCTCTTGAGCACGTAAGCTACTTGCTAAATGAGTCGTATTTATTAGGAAGGTTTTTTAGATGTCTTGTCCATGAGGTCGTAGGTTCAAAGCCAGACTGTGCACCAATGGTTACTTTGTATAAGTGCGCATATAAATATCGGTGAAGAGACATCGTCAGGAAAGTGGCATGCCTTAGTCTAAGGAGTTAACGGTTGTGTACTGGTATAGAAATCACCTTGCCTATTAGAAAAAAAACAATGCACTCCAAATAGGCTATGATTTCCAGGCTTTTTTTTGTTTACGTGTGTAAAATTAAACAGAACTTCATCCTATCGTTGAGAACTATTACTCAATCGTATAGGTGCTTGAAGCATCACGTTATGTAAATAATGTATTATTTGAACATTGTTTGTAACTAAAAATAGTGAAATATTTGGCATGTGAACTCTCAAAAAATAACGTCGATATATTTTCGTAAATTCTCATGCTTACTCTGGATAATATTTTATATATTACACGAGTTATAATCGCTATAGCTTTCTACTGGAATGTAAAACAATTTTGTCACATCTGTATACTTTTTAACTGCGGTTTAAACTTGAAACAGACTTTCACTCTAGTTATAAACAAACTGTCCTCTGAGTGATAAGGACACAAAATCAAAGACATTAGGGATATAGGTCTGTTGTCTACGGATAGTATATCTAACGTGACCAGACGTCCCGTCCGGGACTGTCCCTTTTTCCAATTACGAGTCCCGGTCCTCGAAATGAACTGTGGGCAAAATTGTCCCGTTTTCAGAAACCGCGTGAAAATTTGAGCAGCAGAATAAAAAAAGAGACGTGCCAAGAGTTTCAATCTTATTTGAAATCGTCACCTGATATATTTAAACAAAAAATGTAATAGTAACAATAAATAAAAAAATTTGATACCTAAATTTTTTTCTTTCGTAACTTTTAACTAACGCGGGACGCCCAAAAAATCGCAACCCATAGGGACCCATTTTTAGTGGGTGCATTGCCGGCCTTAAAGGGAGGAGGAGGAGTAACGCTCAAATTTTGAATAATTAGAGGTCGTATCTCTCAGGGAAGATTTCCACCGTGAGTCGATTCCACAGTTTGCTAGTTCGCTTATTGCCTACTTATTATTTCACCTAAATTAAACCAATGCCCCGTTTTAAGTCGAAGAATAAATTGGTCACATTGTCACATGGTCACATTAAGTATATCGTAGTATTAACATATTACTATATTTGAAGTGAGGAGAGGCTTCTTTTCTGCCCACTGTTTAATATAAAAAAAAATAGTAATAATCTAAGTTACTATAAGTGTAGTAGGTAGTGTACATATCCTCCGTTCGTTTTATACGGAAACGACTAAGTAGGTACTTAATTATCATGAAACATTTTTAAACCAAACGGTAGCTAATAAGACGATTTCAAAGCTTCTTAGAAGTGAAAAAGCTAATTATCTTTCATTCATAGATTACGTCAAGATAGGACAAGACTACCGGACTTATGGTTTTTTCTCAGTATATTGTATGATAATGCCATATTTTGTTTACGGATGTACACGAGGATAACGTGTACTTGCAAATATTTTAAATATCATGACAACTTGTTTATATCTTTGAAGCGCACTAGAGTTACATTCTTTTGATATGTAAATGAAAAGCAATTGTCTTCAAGTTGTATTTGACAATGTATTTCTCGTGCCAGAGATAACAAGGAAATAAAAAAAACAGTGTAGTAATTGATTATAAAGTTTTTTTTAGTTTGAGAGTGACGGAGAGCTTCTTTCCAGTTCTTCTTGCCCGCTCTACGCCCTTGACTTACGAACTGGCAGTAAATATCACTTTAGGTCAATTTAACATATTTTTTGTTGCCGTTCATAATTGTACCTGGTTACGTATAACGTTATTTTGAGTTCAGTTATTTTTGTCTAATTATTAGTGACTATTTCCAAGAGAGTGAATGAAAATTTAAAAAAAAAACAAAGAAGTTGTAGTCTCCGTTAAGATACAGTGGAACGTAATATTATAGGCTGATAACGTCGTAAATTATAAGTCTACTTATTAAATACACAAACAAACAAAATTTGTGCTGTGGTATTATTACAGTTCTATCATTATCCATTGGATAGCAGTATAAATAATAATGTTAGGTCATAAACAGTGGATTAATTACATTGTGGGTATGAGTTTATACCCTGCCTGCATAATTTAAGGCTTGGATCATCCCAGCTGGCTTTCTTTTACACATAGAAGTTGCGTATTCTTGCAGGCAAATTCCGGTTGTTCTAATGAACCTAGGGAGATTAAAAAATACTCTTATGAGTACATTATTCACAGAGATTCTTAATGATATTGATAATATTTTTGCATAGAATATGTTTTGGGCAAAAGTTTTAATCAAAAATTGTAATAACAGCTAGTTGAAAGTTTTAATACAATGAAATCCTTATAAATGCTGTTTAATTTACAGTTACCATTCAGATCTGTGTGGCAATATACTCCGCACCGTTTGAAAGAAGCTTTGATGCGTTGACCAATCACGATTAAGCGTTAGAATCCTTTCATCTTCAAACTAGGCTAATACAGAGGATATCAAGTTGTGATGAAATACATATTTATAATTATCATGAATACTACCCACAAGCTCAAAAAATTTTCGCTGTTATTGAAAACAAATAGCATTGGCAATTTTCCAATGTATAGGTCTCTCGGTGACGCATCTAAAAGGCTGTTTCCCGGATCTTCTTAACACTTTGAAATTTAAATTTATAGTACGGGAAAATAATAAAAGAAATATTTCAAGTTCAGTCAAATGAATAATAAATATGCAAATTTAGAAAAAGTGATTGCCGGGAAACAGTGACAAGTTAGTATATCATGATTTTACTTCTTTATATTAATAATAAATTATTTATTCAAGCAGACAATCATTAAGTCCATATAGTTATAATATTGTCCTAAATTTTATAATAGTACATTATATATTTCATAAAATTAAAAAGGGCACCCGTATTTTTATTTAAATGGAGTCTCGCTGTTTGCCTTAAGGGCCTTTATGGCAGTAAACTGAGCTGAGATCAGCTCGGGATGTTTTGGCGAGCGTAGCTCGGCTTGAATTGGCGTTTTTCCCACAGCTAGCGCAAGGGCGTCTGTGAACCTCGGCTTGGGCCGTCGAGGAGTGGTCAATCGCATGAAGGGTGGGACGGAAGCTCACTGGAGTGTGCGAAGTACGCAGTAAAGGTCCTCGCCTTCCCCAGTGTAGGCGGTTTTTTTACTCCAATCTGTGTATGGCTACTATTATTATTATTTTATCTCTCTAACATCACACATGGTAAAATGAGGACATACTTAAGAAAATATCTTATAGAATGAATTATATATGTGAAAATGTCTTGAACTTACGCGCAGCGCTAACCATATGCTGAAACTTACAAAAGAAAAAGTCAAATGGGTCCGCCAAGTATCCGCTAATATACAATGTAAATACATAATTATGTAAGAATAAAGAAAATAGCAAGGTTTCTAAAACGACTCGGCGAAAGGTTTCTATCTAGCTGAAAATGTCTACTGACTCATTTTTCATGACACTTTTATTGTAAATCCGACACAATCTATTAACAGGACCATTTACCATGTGCACTAGCGTGAGAAGCGTGTAACGATATTTGTTTCTAGACAACCGGGTACTGAAATAGATAGGAATTGCAGCAACCAATTACGTATGAATATCACTATGTATTATCTTGTAAACATATTATACTACATGAGAAAAAATATAAAGAGGAATTGCAGCAACCAATTACGTACGAATATCACTATGTATTATCTTGTAAACATATTATACTACATGAGAAAAAATATAAAGAGGAATTTCAGCAACCAATTACCTACGAATATCACTATGTATTATCTTGTAAACATATTATACTACATGAGAAAAAATATAAAGAGGAATTGCAGCAACCAATTACGTATGAATATCACTATGTATTATCTTGTAAACATATTATACTACAAGAGAAAAAATATAAAGAGGAAATTTCAGCAACCAATTACGTATGAATATCACTATGTATTTTCTTGTAAAGATATACATGAGAAAAATATAAAGGATAAATTATAAAACTGTACAATATTTAGGTTCACCGTCCTAAGAAGGTTCTGAAAGTATTTATAGATTAAAAATACCAAGATGCTTTCAAGGTCACAATACATCCGTGTCATTTCCATCCTTATACGGACTCTGATGAGTTCTATAGAATTTTGTTCCGCTTACTGTAATTAATAAGGCATTAATCGTTATAATAATGTGCATGTCTATACTTCCAGTTAACAACTATAAAAAGTTAAGGATATCTCTTGAACAAAAAGAATTTATATTCCTTAATAATATACTTTTTTTAGATATAGGAATATCTGAATATATATATATATATATATTGAGTATGTGTTGATATATGTTTCTTTTAAAATGCCACTAACTTGCCAGACAGTTTTTAACTATGTATGCAAATCATATTATTAAATAATAAATATCAAATTAAATTTGAAAATTTTGTTTGTTTGTTTGTTTATTATATAACAAGACCACAACAAGATGAAGGCTTGGTTTCTATGCACACCACGCTGTGTTAGGCTATTTTCATGCTAGTGAATTAATATTCATCAAACAATTCATTAAAAAAAATCAAAAGTTTAAACTTTTACAGTGTTAACATACAATATTTACGAATATTTATTTTGTTATATGTGAAACATATCTTTATGGTGAGAATATTTCAAAATTTTCATGAATTTAACTTAAAATCTTACACACATAATTTTTTGAAATAAATTACTAATCATGTTCTAAATATTAACAGGTTTTAGCTTCCTTAGGGTAGATTTCAGTATAAAAAAAAATATCTCAAAAGATTACTTTACCATTACGAAGGTATTCGCAACTCATTGCAAGACGACTAATAAGCAGAATTCGAAGTATTTAAGTTAAAAATTATGCGTTTCGATAATTTTGACAGGCGTTATCTCTCAATCTAAGGTGTCCATTATTATACATCATAATAAATCTGTACCGCTTCGATTGAATCATAACTTGGTGCTGTGTTTACACTCACGTGTGAAGTCCTATCATTGGCGCCAGTGTTTTTAATAGATCTACTTGAGAGTACTTTTGAAGAGCGTTCATTATGTCATACAAATTGAGTATTTTTTATGTTTGTAAAATAAGGTTAAGGGGATGCATAAATCTGTGTGCTATATAATAAACGTATCAAATGTAGATAATAACGTATTCATATGACAGGGGTTTTCTAAATAAGTAAAAACTATTGGCGCTAAAACTTTATTAGGTCTGGGTATATGTTTCATACTATATATATAATATAATAGGCAAGTAGGTGATCAACCTCCTGTGCCTCATACTTGCCGTCGGCTTTTTGAGACTAAGGCAATCCAGTACCTAACGAACTTTTCCTACACCGTTCGAGCGAATGTTAAATGCGAACATAGATAGATTTTATATGTGTGTTGTTATGTTCATTGGTGCACAGTCGGGAATCGAACCTACGACCTGTACGATAGAAGTCACACGCTGCCACCAGTGTTTTTAAATAAGTAAACTATCAATAACTTTTATTCATTTAATTTTAGACTCTTGGTGACACAAGAACTATATCGTAGGTCCCACGAAGTTTGAGCATTTTTAAAACAATTACTCAATAAAATACAATGAATCTAAAATGAAATTCAATTTACACGTGTGAATTTATATAAATAAATTGGATATGATTCAAGGCATAATTAGATAATAATATTACACTTTAACAATTAATTGATTACTATTCTGTATCATCAGCACAGTAGTAGACTAGCGCCAGTAACTCGCCAAAGAGAAAGTCCCCGAGCCCCGTTTGTTTACGATACACATTACGGCGGTACCTTGACACAGTTTAGCTGAGTCATCCATCGAGTGTCATATCAAAGATATATTTTAACATTGTGTAATTGGAAAAGCTTCCTTTATTGCGAGGGATGTTTTGCGCATCGACAATTTTGTTTATCACCGTCTTACGGCTTAAGCAATATTCCTGACCTTACAAACCCGTTATACTAGAGGGAAATAAAGCTATCTTCTTTTTTTAAGAGTATTCAAATTAATTTCATATTGTCCGAAAGAGATATGCGTTGAAAGCAGCTTTATTAAATTAATTTCAGTTTAGAGGTTTTAATACAATGAAATCATTTGAAACTCGTGGATAAAGTATAAAACATAATTATGCTTGATGATAGAAACGTCAATTTATGTTTATTACCAAATTCATTTACCTTATTTAGTAAAATAACGGCCTGGAGTTAAGATCGCTGGCGGTTGTTGTAGATATGATCACATATATGTTAAATGAAACACTATGTTTGAAGTTGGGTGTAAACAGGCTTTTATCGTTTAAAATAAGAGCTTATACCTAATATAAATTTAAGGGGAAGTAATTTGCGATGCTAACACAAATCTTACATGGATAAGCCAAGCAGATAAGGGTTCATAAATCTAAGTAACACTTCCAATAAAAGTCGACCTTTTGGACAATATCTGAAACGAATATGAAGAATAACGGTGAATTACATTTATAAGTGTGGAAAAAACTAAAGGGATCATTTTGGCTTCAAGTGTGTGATAATTTATAATTTGCGCTTCTCATTGTTAACTAAACAATAAATTTAATGTATCTTAAGTTACAGAACTTAAAGTTATATTTATCTAGTATAACTTTTTACTTTACCCTTTTACATTACCCACTGCCCACCCAAACTTCGTATCGCCTTTATATTACTTTTACTTAGCCTACCTTTTGAGTACCTATGGAACAATTTGCTATGCTACCCTATAGAGACTTTTCACTCTTTCGGAATAAAAACTTCAGTACTAAATAATCCTGCCGCTGAGTTTAACAAATGAATTATAAAAATTTACAAATTGATTCAGCTATTTAATGGTTTTGCTGAGCAATATATTTTACGATTTATTACAATTTGTATATATGTAACACAGTTAAATTTCTTGAACGCTATAAATAAAAAAGTCATAATTGTCATGTGTCAACTTCCACAGTACAAACTATATACAAAGAATCAAAAAAAATCTAAGGTTTTTTACGTATTTCTTTCTTTTAATAAGCTTACTGCTTAAGTAACTTGACTGTGTATGTTTTTATATTATCGTTATTTCTTTTCCCTAAACAATAATATCATAGATTAATCTCAAAATTCCACAGACATGACACTGTCCCGGACTTTACGTAGGCAGCGATTTGCATAATAACCTTATTCAGTTGCCAAGCGATTTGAGTAACTTTTGCCTGAATATTGTTCAATCAAAGGTCAAAAACTAGGCTCATGCGGATATGACTTGCTGATACTAACTTGGATCCGTTAACCACACTTAATAAAAAAATATTTTATAAACCGAATGCCTTTTTTTGAATGAATTTTTAATTTAAAGTAAGATGTACTCTTTCTTGATTAAATTTTGACATAACAGCTTTGTTCGCAAAAGTTCTTTAAATAGATTTTCCCGTTATTTAAATCTTAAACTCAGCACAGATAATCTTTGCTATATGTAAGAACTCTTAAATTACCAACTTACTTACTTCTTAAGACATACTGGCCTCATAAAATACAGATATATAAGAACCAAGGGTCCTTACAACCTAGAACAGAGAACTAGAATTTAGAAACAATTTATATAAATCAAGAGCGTTTTTATCACCCATGCTTGATACTTTGTATATCAAGGAAATATATATAGGTATAGGGAAAAATGTATGTATCTGTTACTTGAAATTTTATAGATAACTATATATAATGCAACCGCTTTCTTACCCAAAACAATAAAGATAAACATAAACACGGGTCCGGCTGGTTTTACGCAAAGTTGAAGAATTAATTGGTTATATCCTTTTAGTAATTATGATACAACAATAAGTCTAGAATATTATTTCCGTAAAGCAATTGATGAATAAAAAATTTAAATGATTCCATTCAATTGTTACAGTTGTATCAATTAATAACACGAACAATTGTTATTAATTTAATGACATAAATTGGCGCCAATTTTAGCGTTGAATCATAGATTATGTAAAGTTTATAATTTATGTCAGGTTATTGTAGCCCCGTTACCTAAAATAAAACTAACTAAATTCTCCGGTTAGTAATATCTGACTTACCTAAACGCACGAAAGAGACAAAGTTTATTTTTATTTAAATATGAATATATTCATATCGTCAACAATTCACCCGAATAGTGATCATAGTTCTAACTTATTGAAAATTAATAATTTTAATTAGAATTAATATTTTTACTCTTCAATGTCAAAGTTGCACTAATTCGGCAATTGATTATTTTTCGGCAATTTATTTTATCAATTTATTAAATAAAAGCTTACAGTATATAAGGGACATAAGGTTGTGCAGGAAAACATCATACAAAAACATCAAACAACCATGATGCTATCAACATTTTTGTGAGTTAACATATGTTTGAACAATAAATAAAACGACATAATCTGATTCTTCACAGTATATGTACAGTTGCGAATCGTTAATTAATAACCCTTAATCCAGCAATATCACCAATGTATCCTTCCAAGTGGCTTATGCAAATGGGCACCATTTTAAGCAATTTTTAAACGCTGAAAGTTTGGGTATTTCTTTGGTCTCGTCAGCGCCGCATTCGCTGCAAAGGTCAAACGATGTTTCGTATAAAAGATAGGTGTGTTCTGTCGCGAGGTTGATATCATAATGTTCTGAGGGGGTTTCCTGACGTCATTGAAGTATTAAATATTCAGACGGAGCACAGAAC
Source organism: Pieris rapae (assembly GCF_905147795.1). Lineage (NCBI taxonomy): Eukaryota > Metazoa > Arthropoda > Insecta > Lepidoptera > Pieridae > Pieris > Pieris rapae. Next base: position 3,304,123 of record NC_059523.1, on the reverse strand, counting down.
TATTCAGTGTTGTGTTGTGTGTGTTGTGACAACCAGTTAGTGTCCTGTGCGTAAACGTAAGTTGTCTATGCATTTTAGAAATAAGGTTTCATTTGTGCTTTGAGAGTTTATTTATGGTGATAAAAAGCTAGGGCGGCATTTTCAGGAAACAAACTTGTAGGTAGTTCTATGGTGAAGAAAGTGCGAAACGCTTTTTTTATATTTTGTTCGTGGTATATTTTATCGTGGTTAACAACTATAGAGAAAATTAATGTGTTCGTAATGATTTTTGGTTCTCAAGAAAAATTTTTAAACTTGACAACACAATTGAAAGTTTAATTGATATTTTTTATGTTACTAGACTAATAAAACTGTATCCGAAGAATGCTTATATTATAGCGATGACTCTATTATGAAATATTCATTTTTTCTTATTGCTTAGTATGAGAACGGCATTTTATCTTCGAGTAAGGAAATTATTTTATATCGTTAATTAGTATTAAAGCTTTTTAATGTAAAATTATAATACTAATTAAGTTTTACTTTCATAATCGATGATAATGTTATACTTTTATTTTATCAACAAGCGCTATGTTGAAACATATATTATTAAGAAAAGAGCGTACCAATTCATAAAAGGCCGGCAACGCACTCGCAAGCCTGAGGTGTTGAAAGTGTCCATGGGCGGCGGTATCACATCAGCTGAGCCTCCTGTCCGTCTGTCCCCTGTTATTTAAAAAAAATAAAAAACTTAAGTAATAATAAAGATATAATGAATACTTAAACAAAATAAAATATACCAAGAACTTGTACTGTGCCTTAAACTTTCATTTTCGTTTTCAAAAGAAGAAGAGTGGAAAGGTTTTAACACTTGGTTGTGTTCGTAAGCACATTATACTTAACACTTAGGTATAATGTGCTTACGAACACAACTTCGATTCAGCTGCAATGTTTAACAATTCTTTCAAATTTTGTATTTTACAGGACCTACTTAACGCATGTTTTTATCTCGTAGAAGACAAAAATTTATTCGTGCCTATGTGTAGCAAAATATCGAAAAATCGTACTCTCACTATCAGAGGAATCAAGTGCCTTATATAAAGGACCGACATGTGACCAATATTATAATATTTTTTAAATATATCTAATACCCTAAAACCTTGGATTACTTAAATCATCTAGCGTAGGCTTAATCTGATATGACTTTGACTAGACATATTATTGCTCTGTGACCACGAATACACCTCGTCTATTATAAGGTTACAAAGAATATTTAATTATGTTCTGTGGTTAGATAAGGTTTCAATTCAAGGGTAGGTTAATTCAACTACTACTATTCAACGTGCGATTTTCTTTTATCTATCTTAAAATTTAAATATAATAAAGAGATATGATTAGAGTAAATTTTAACTTTAATAATATTATTATAATTCTGCTATTAAGTTTTTTAGGAATCTCTTTCAACTATAGTACAGGCTTTATTATTTTGAATTAACAAGCTTGAATAATAAAATTTAAGTTTAAATTAGTTAATTTAAGTTTATAGTATAAATATTGAAAAGTGGTAAGAATTATATAATTGAAAACTTACATAATTTTGGATAGCCTCGAGCCGCGTTTAAGTCTTTTGTTCGTGATGTTAAATTTGGATGTAATTAATCGTATCCACACAACTTTAACGCATTTTAAATATTCGACGTTGAGCACGTTCTCAATTATTATCATTGATTCAATTTTTCTTCTAATTTGACTCCATTTATGTCCTTGAGCCAATTCAGTGGCCATAGTATTTTGTTTAAGGATTTTGTTGTTGTACGCTTACTTACTTCTTTCAATGAACACAAACAACATATTTTCATTTATCAACAACAACAATAAAATTGTCATGGATCCAGATGTAACTCGGGATTAAGGCTTGAACTTCTATTACTAAAACGGGCTAAATATCTCTAAAAAAGACTCACATTGCTGTACATATAAAATTGGGCCGCAGACGGAAACTTTTCTGAACATGCTGTATAGTGACCCTTTTATTGCTGACGTTATGTAAGATTAACAAACATACAGGTATTTTCGTTACAAGCACTTACAAAAGTGATAATTTTGTTTTAACGTAACTATTTGCTTTGCTCTTTTGTATGTGCACGCGTAAATAAGCGTCCCGCCCAGGTGTCATTCAGTCGTATATTAAGAAATATAAATCAATATTAATTGTTACTGGTTGAAAACTTTATAAATGCTTGGACCATTTTTAGATTGTTATTCGTAAATCAACTCTTCAACGGATACAAATGTTCCTACTGTGAATACATTTTTTTGACGATTCCGCTAGAGAGCGGGTGTTTTATTTATACAAAAAAAATTATAAAACATGAAAACAAAAATTAGTGATTATATATTTTAATATTACTGTAAGTAGAGAGATATTTATCTGTAAATAATTAATGGTTACTTTAAATTGCAAAACTAACATAAACATTTCGATTACTCGCTAATATCTTAATTGTCTATTCTATAATTTCATAGACTTTTGGGTGTTATATTTATTTGTGATTGTGTTTAAGGTCTCATAACATACTTTTGTTACTAGTACGAAACAAGCTCAAATAGATTTAATTCTAGGTTTTTTAGATTCACACCACCCCAAATTTATTTTACACATTGTACTTTATGGTATTCATATCTCTGCCACTTATAACTTTTAAGTTTTCTAGTAGAATTAATCTTATAAGTACATTTTATCACTAGCAATTTTATCTGAAAGAAAAATTAATAATTGATGCGAAACATTGAACATTTTTATTATTTTCCCGTATGTATTGGCGTTTATATTATGGAGGTGTAAAAATTTTAAGTTAGTTAAACTTTAATTTTATGTTGTTTTCATATAAAACTGTTGTTACGACATATGTGACGTCACGGTGTGCCGGATGTCGGCTTATGTAAATGAGGATTTGTTGGGAAAACCTCTTTGGACATTCAGAACATTTTGACAAGCCATAGATTGTTTTTTATCACTTCAATTGTCTCATTTATGGCTGCACAGAATACATAATGTCAGTATTGGGCGAAAAAGTCTGATATTGTAAAAATCAATTCAGATAAACTTTAAGGCGAAACTTACCTGTTTTGTTATTATATATTATATACACTTCAGCATGTCATTCAATATTCATAGCGATTTTAATCCGGGTGCTATTCAGTAAAAATAATATATATAATAGAAAGTCTGTCTATCATCTGTTCCTTCCACAAATCCCCCTCCCCCATTGAATCTAGTATTAGGTTTCAAAGAAGAGATATAGATGAAGAGTACTACTGCAGATATTTCATTATATTTTAGTGAAAAGAGTGTGTAATTGAGAAGAAAATACATAAATTCAAAATTATAAATTATGAATAAATATGATTTGTAGAATTTTTATTCAAAGAGAAATAATGAAATATTTAACGTGTGAAAATATCCAATTCTATATAAAACTAAAACTAGCAAATGTGGATCAATGAATCCTTTGTGGGTATATATATATATATATATATATGTGTATATATATATATACCAACTTCGCAGCCGACTGGCTTCATTAGCCGTTCAATTAACAGAAGATGTTCAGCCAGTTGATGAAGCAGCTAGCCAAATATCTTGGATCGATGACGTTTCATTACTTGCCTAGCCTGTTGACTGTTAATTTAAATTCCATTTTATGCCACTCTCAAACTCCAAACGAAACTCTTCACAGAGAGTTTGAAGAGTAAACAGACGGCGTGTTTCAGCTTATAAACGAAGCATTGGCCAGCCAGTTTAATAAACGTAACAAACGCTACGGCTGAATATCTTTCAGGCCGCTCAGGCTTTCTAGTAAAACGCCTAGGCAGTTAATTGAACGGATAATTAAGCCTGCAACATATACATTTTACAATCCTCTCCTCCATGATTATAAATAAATAAATTCATTAGGTGAGCATATATGTAACCACAGTATCAGCTTATTTATTTGGTCATTGAGTGATGTTTTATAGGCTAAAGGCTCAATGTTTTTTTTTCAACAAAGTATCAACGCATTAGTTCCTGACAATAAGGTGTTTTACAATTTTTTTTTTACATACTTAACTAAATTATACCACAGATCTCTTTTTATAAACAAATTCTATCGTTAGCCGATTTCCTAAACAAGCATTAATAAATAATAGAGAGTTGACATCTTTTGTTATGGAATGCGTCCTTTACATAACACAATGGACCAAATATGGAGTTCAGTTTCATAATTTTATTAGAAATATTAATAAAAATAATATCAAGGTGATAGTGTGGCAATCTTCACCCGTGATATTACGAATAGTGGTTTTGTAGATTATAGGCACGCTCAGAAAGTTATTCGTTTTGATTTCCTGAACATATAATTAATTATATAAAACTTTTTTCGTTATTACGATTATGATATTTATTTGTTATTCATCACCATTCAATATTTTAACTTTTACTCACATGAGTACTTAGTATACTTACATAAATTAAGTTTATTAATTTGTACATTACAATAGTAAAAAAGAAACAGAAGACTTATAGATACAAAATTCAGATCTTTTTTAATACATACAGAACACAAAAAAGAAAACAATGTAAAAGAACACAGATAAACAACAACAATTAATAATAAATAGAAGTAATTTACAAAATAACACACATATATAAATTTGATTAAAGTTGCGTAATTTGGTCATAATATAATATCCAAATCGTTTCCCGTCATTGACGCAACCAATTTTTTAATTTCATAAAAATGATGTGTAAAATAATAACTATTTACACCAAAGCAATGGCTAAGATCTTAAGGCTAAGATCTACTAAGTTACGCATTTTCGGTGAGAAAATTCACCTTTGGAAAAAATCGTGTCTCAATCATATCTCTGTATACAAAGGTTGTATACAAATATAAAATAATTATCTAATAATAATATTTGCATATTGAGTATTTTTAAATATCCTTCGAGGCATTAACCTCACCTATTGTGAAATTGATTGAAATTCAATTATGTAGGTATTCACATTCCATGGCTAAACGCCAGAAAATAAATTGTAATTATTTGCGTAGCTTTTTAAATTGTTTTTTTGATAGATTTCACTCGGTACTGTTGATTTTATTTGTTATCGAGCTCTTTTTATTCAATTCGAAATGCAAATGCCTATATTTATCCTTATATTATTTACATAGATTATACAGAAATAAATATATATATATACAAGATGCAACCCTGTTCGGGAGAAGGCTTCCTCTAACATTTTCCACTCTATTTTATTTTTTCCTGTCATCGTACAATTTTTGTCAGCTACCTTTCCAACCTCGTAGGCCTATCGTTTTTGTTGTCTGCCCTTTTTTCTTCGTCCTTTTAGGCCAGCCCTTTCGTTTACGGTTTTTGACCATATGCCATCTGTATAATTGGTAATAACAGAACAACATCTCTTACGGTACAGATTAAGTATTTAGGTTGTTTAGTAAAAATATATATCATAGACTCAATCGGATGGTCAACCTTTTGCCGCACTCTACTTGTGTCACTAAGAAAGGAATTTTAAATAATAATTGAATAGCGTTTAACAAGACTGTTTTTTTGGAAACGAGTGATCAAGAACAAGTTTATACCTGAAAATTGTACTATGAATATCGTAAAAAGTGAAATTTCTTATAAAAAGAATTCATTTATATAATTTCAATAATATTCGATGCATCTGCACGGCCTTGCGTAAGGCGATCAAGTATGAAACCAGTTTCTCAATGATATTGTATCTTCTCTCCATTTTTCACTACAGCTGAGTCGATAGTCTTGTAGATGTAGAAAAATTCGAACCGAAATCCATTTGGAATTTTGTTTATAAAAACATGAAGGCCGCTTACGTTGCTTCCAAAGCGATGGCGAGTGTGTCAGATTTCTAGCTAAACTAACTAGCTACATATTTAGAGTCATATTCATAATGATATTAAGGCAGGCGAAAAAATATCTGCCCTAAGAACCAGTTACAATTTCGACTGTATTCCGATTTTTGCACATTTGAAATAAGGATACGTAGTATATAAAAATAAACCAGATCAATGAAGATAAACCTTGAAAAAGACAATAGCATTTAAATAAAAATTATAATATTAAACGAATAAAAATTTAAAACGCTATTTGCTTCGGGAGCAAAAGGTCAGCTACTTTTTCAATATAAGTAGGAGATAAGTAAAGACATATCATTCGCATTATCGTTATCGCCATATTTTTATTGTTTTTTTTTAAATATTTTCTAGATAATTCCTCGACTATGTCGTCGTAAATAGCTTACGTAAATGGTATTGGTAACTCGGATGATAAAACACTGCTACCTATTTCTTTTAAATGCTACAAAAAGTAGTTTGTAGGGTAGTTAAAAAAATAAATATTAGTATCTTGATAGACTTTAGGAGTTTATATCTTGGAAAAAACAATTCAAATATAATAATCTTAGAGTTCGATTCAATCAAGACAAACACAAGTATCACTCCTGTATGACATAAACGAGTTTTTATTGAGGAATCAAACAAACGAAGTCTTAAACACAAATTTTGGGATTTGAAAAAATACTTTGGGATAGGCCTGTCCTATTTTGGTCTGAGGGTCCAGTTCATATAACGCACTTCATATTCCTTTGTATCATAGCTTATAATTTATTTAATTATGCTTAAAATATTTAAACATAAAATGTGCTTAGATTATGAGCTATTTCTTCGATATTTACCTGTTTACCAGTGGCTCTGCAACCTCTTAGGTCTTACCTCAGATTTATGTAGCTCCTTCATGTTCTTTATAAATCTAATAGGCGAGTAGGTGATCGGCTCCTGTGCCTGACATACAACGACTTTAAGAATCTAAGGCAAACCAGTTTCCTTCCGTTCAAATTAATACGCAAATAGACAGAAAGTCTATTGGTGCACAGTCAGAGCTCGAACCTAAGACCTCAGGGGAGTTGCACGCTGAAGGCACTAGGCCAACACTTCTTCTTCTTCAAGTGCCTCTCCATTACTGAAGGTTGGCCGTCAGTTTCCTGAAACGCGTCTCGTCCTGCGCCAGATGCAGCAACTCTTCCGCATTTGCAATACCGGTCCACTCCCTAACGTTGCGATGCCATGACTTCTTCCTTCGACAAACACACCGTTTACCCTGGATTTTTACCCATTATAATATATAGGCCAACACTGCTCTGATAATATTTATATATAATTACTTTGGCTAAATACTCAACATATATATGAAGTTATCTTATTTAATAATATATCAATATATGTAGTTGAAAGTTACACCATGGAATTTATTATAATGAAGATAAAGTGATTCAACGGCTTAATTCTATCAAATGCTCATGTTCCACCCACATAGATGACATCTATACTATTATGTCATACAACTTTCAACGACCTTAAGATATTGCTATTATTTCCATGTTTAACAAGTCGTTTTAACTTAGAATGATCCACTTTATTGATTAAGACTGTTGAATTATTATACAAGACTACATAAGGTATTATGGAGCATTGGGCCTTATATCTTTCCGTTCGTTGCTCTTTCGCGAATTTTGTAAACGTTATTGACATTATTGACAATATTGCCCTAAGATGCATCTAAACTGAATAAACGAATTTCGATTTCGATTTTTTTTAAGTAAACAGTGTTGTTTAGTTCAGCAGCTAGGCTGTTAATTGAACGGCTTATTAAGCTATTTGTTAACATATATATTATGAAGAATAAATATATTTTAAATTTACTGTACATGACCGAAACATAATAGCTACTTATTATTGATACTTCTAAATTGGCTCTGTTAAAATATTTGATTTGATTTAAAAAATCAATAAGGCTCGATCAAGGTATGACTGAGTCATCCATGAAAAATTCGATATTTGACTTTAACACTTGCAGAGGTCATGTGTAATGAGACGGACAAACATACGTGAAGGTTCTATTGTCGTAATAAAGAAATAGGCTTATACACTGTATATATAATGTCTAATAACACAGATTTTTTAAAGGTACCAAATATATTTTCATACTACTTACTTAGTATGTGTGAAAAAATATATACATTTTTAATTATTTATTTTTCACATATATTTTTGAGCGACTTCAAAAACTAATAGTTAAATTATTTTTATAAATGTAGTAGTGCTATGTCTAGTGAACGAGCGCGAAAAATAGGGATTGCAACTTACTTACTTAACCTTAATTATTAGCCTCCCAAATGTGGACCAGACACAGAAGTGTGTCTGCCCTATATGGGTGAGGTGGGTGTTAAATAAATTGACGTACAGCCAGCCTTAGTCATGCCATATTTAGTTTTGCGTAGGTCTCAATGACTTTGAGTAAGGTCTGCTAGGAAGAGGATTACATATTCAGTTTTTCTCAAATTCTATAAGTACAACGAAGAATTAGCAGACCAAGACAGATAATAAAAGACTATTAAACATTTTCTATGTTTTACGAGAGTTAGGTAACCTAAATTTAGCACAGTCACTCTATCTATTAAAAAAAAGCATCAAAATCAGTTGCGTAGTTTCAAAGATTTAAGCATACAAAGGGACATAGGGACGGAGAAAGCGACTTTGTTTTATACTATGTAGTGATAATAACCTGAGTTTTTGTAAACTCATAAATTGTAATATTACATTTTCGCTTTCGCTGTTGGCCTTAAGGGCCTGTACAGCTGTGAGACTCGAACCTCGGCTTGTGGTGTGGTCAAATAGGTCGAATACAGTTACACAGAATTCTCTATAGGTCACAAATACATACATTACATTTAAGTATTGTTATTTTTTTGTTAATCAAGAATCGCAACTCTATTAGCCCTTACTTTATGGCAAAGTCAAAGTCAAAAATCAAGCTCATATTTTAAACGATTAAAGCCAGTTGACCTGAGCCTAGCTTTAAAGTGTTTAATTTATTTTAACGTCTGTTTTCTGATAAACGGTAAATCCAAATCTTAATAAGCTTTTGTTTTGTTTTTCTCTTCAAAATAGAATACAATTAATAAATTCCCAAAATGTTTCACAGATTAATAAAAACATGGTATTCTTGGTCAAGCACGATGTTTCTTACATAGCAAAGGTCAATAATTAATCAAATTATTGAAGTGTTCATTTGCAATATTTGTTTGTGTATTTTTTACGCGGCATAAAAAGGCGGTTTGCGCAATGACGCCCGCAACATTGTTTTGTTCCCATGTACTATTGAAAACATTTTTTTTATACAATTTATTTATCTATGCGGTCATTTTCTTCACTTTTAACATGTGTTTTCTGCACCAGCAACAGGAATAAATAACACTTATTCCACTTTAGTTTGGGATTTTTAAATAGTTCAACTAATTAAAAATCCCATTGAGGCTACAGCATGGGCATCTTGCGAGGGATGTGAAATCCATCCAATCCAATCAAAACAAAAAAAAAAGCCCTAATAACCAAATCAAGGTTTTACCCAGAATCTATATTTAAATATAGTAAAACAAATTGCGCGTATTGACTTTCTTAGAAATAATGTAGGTAAAATACAGCTGTGTATATGACAACATATATCTGGTAATAAAAGATATAAGCATTTTATTTATCTCGTAAAGCTGCCATTTCCTACATGGAATCTGACATTTACATATACATTCTTAAATATTATTACACTAATATATAATAAAATCACCGGTTTTGACCACTATTTAACTAAGATAAACAGAAAAAAATGTTAATTATGTACATATGATGTAATTGTATGTCACTTCTCATAACCTATTCGAGACACAGCTCGTGTATTGGGCGTGTCCACACTCGAGAGATATTTTTTATATAGAATAAATAATATTTTTTATTTGGTTCCTAATTCGGTGGACGAACGGTTGGCATTTGGAATTAATGTACCCTAACTGGGCAATTAAAAACTGCTGATATTGTTGTTCTTGAGTTTATATTTCAATTATAGAAGATTTTTATAATAACTATTTACACTGCAATAATTTGATGATTCCTCGACGCGTTCTATAATAATGTTATTTTCATTTAACTTCCAAAATATTTTTTAGAGGATATAAATTATAAATAACACTTTTTTGATCTAATTCTGTATACATAAAAAATATAACAAATTTTTTTAAAATGCAGATACCGAATAAACTAAGTTTTCAATTTTGGTTTTTATTTTAGGAAAAGGTTTCTCATTCGCTATTTTACACGTCGTTGAAATTGTATCAATAGTGTAGGCGTAGCTTAACTTGAACTTAGCAATGCTACGAACAAAAATTCACTCTAAAATTGTTCTTATTTCTATACGATTATGTATGAAAATAGTATGTGTTTTTTTTCAGTCAAATTCACCGCTACAGTATATTAAAATTATACTTTATTTCATTAACTTAAGACTTATAATTACAAATTCTGTTTAAGTTTTAGCCTTGAACTATTGGTCTTGTGACTTTTGAGGTTTTTTAACCAGATGTTAATAAGTTAGTTAAAATACCTGATTTAAGAACGTAATTCAAATATATTTAATTTTATGTAGGTAGTAGTTTTATACATAGATATTTATTTAAGTAAATATGTATAAAGACATTGGAATACATACTTTTCTTCACTCATTGATCGTGAAATTTAAGTCCTAATTATTATTTTTTGTTTCAGGTAAAATGAAGCCACTACTTCAAACAGTGGTGGCGATAAGTCTGCTTTTAGCAGTACGAGCTCACCCTGAGAACATAGAAGATGTTAAAGAACTCCCACAGACCAAAGAACCAATCGTTGAGGCTGAAGAATCAGAACCACAGAAGAGACTAGAAAGATGTAGTACATGTGGGCCACTTAACGTTAAGTCTCCCAAAGAAGTGTTAGCGGCACTTCAAGCATTACCAGGCGCTGAAGTTCACACGCAGCAGTCTTTCGAAGGATGCTCCAGCGAAAAAGGTTGTGCCGGTGTTAAAGTAAAGGACGGACAAGTCGTCCAAAAGTACGGAAACGTGAACGCTTTTAAAGCTGCAGAAGCAGCAGACACAGGCAATGAATTCAACTTCCTGACCGCTGGAACATTGGCTGCAAACCCCTTCTGGTGGATGAACCAAGATGGGCCATTCAAAAATGGTAACTTTGAAAAGTTCAGCAAATCAAGCTTCTCCAGCTCAAGCACAGGTGGTTTGAGCGGAGCCCTGAATCTAGCAGCAAACCCGTTCTTGAACGGAGACTTTTCGAACGAAGCGACAAAACCAAACTTCCAATCATCATCATCATCTTTCGAATCCTCATACAGTTCAAAGGGAGACTTAGATTTAGCCAAGAATCCCTTCTTGAATGGTGGCTTTAAAGCCGGAGCATTCGGAGCACAAAATTCTGGAGTATTTGGAGCACAAAGTGCTGGATTTGGAACTGGCTTAGGCCAAACAAACTTAGCAGCGGGCGCTGGAAACTATGCTGCTGGATCTAACAGCTTTGGTGCCCAGTCAAGTTTTGGTGCTCAGGGCAACTATGGCGCTTCAAGCCTTGGAGCAAACTATGCTGGAGCGGGTGTAAGACCGATCGGTGTAGGTGGATCAAATGTTAACCTAGTCCAAACAGCACAAAAGGCGTCAGACTTTGACTTTTCTCAGCAAACTCAACAAAACATTGATGAGCTGTTCCAAGGAAGTGGCAACGTAGATACTTCTGGTGGTGACCTGCAGCAAACCTGTGCTGGCCAAGGCTACATATGTGTACCCAGGGCTCAGTGTAACAATGGTGTCGTAAACAACAACGGAGCTAACATTCTTCAGGCGAATACTAAGGTAAGATTAAGATTAGTCTCAAACCAATATTTCTAGACTTATTTCTTTCTTGATCCAATTTAAAAAAACGAGCGTACTCCAACCTCAGAAGGATGGCGACGCATCCACTAATTCAATAGGCATAATATTCAGTAGGCTGCAGTAGTCTCCCTTTAATGCCGACACGCGGAGATATTTGTCGCATTCGTTGGGAATTATAAATTGGGTATATTACTCCTGAACTTCATTTTTGATTGTCACGAGTGGTTCGTTAGTTCTTACATCTAGTTACAACAATAATGAATATACATAAAACTATCTTTGGTTAAGTATGCTTTAGCTTTAAATACAATTCAAGAATTTAATGCAAAAAATAAAATAAAAGAGCATATAACAATACTCAGAGATTCGAAACAATCATTTTCGATTATTATATATCAGAGGAGTAAGAAAAGAAAATAAAAATACTATCACGCTAAAGACTTTCTGTAAATTTTCACTATATATCATGAAACATCTTGAAATGTCATCCCGAAATGCTAGACATATCCTATTATTTATTCGTGATTGGCCTAAATTCGACGCTTTTGTGATTTATTTACAGAAGGATTTATATTATGCATGATGCTAACCTTTAATATATTGCATTCCTATGTTAAAAGATCAGAGAAATACAAAGGATAGAATATTATATTAATGAGTAATACTGTGTTGCTTTGTGCAGTCAACAATCTATGAAATATTGCGATACTGAGCGATAGAAGCTTAACACTTCTAGTCTAAACATAGAAACTTAATTATAAACAATATAACTTTAGTCTGGGTGTCAGAAAGAATCTGTGTAAAAGTAAAATATAGAATTTCTTCCCATACCTACATGGTAAATAATATTATATTTACAGAGTACAAGTGCATACCTTTGATACAATGAAGAATAATCTAATCTTCTAGAATAATCTACGTAATACGTACGTACGTATTACGGGGCATATATAATTTAAACGTTGAAAGAATCGGTAATTTACATAAATAAATTTAAGCTATTGTTAAATTTCCGTAATCGTTAATTAACTATCGATTACTCGTTATTCACTCGTTAACTCTGACCTTCCGACATGGTGTAATCAAAAAATAAGACTTTTGTTAGAAATGTCAAGTGTCATAACACAGCAAAGGTCAAATAGAATAAATATTGTATTGCATGGTAAAAATATTCACATTCCATAAAAGTTTCTGTATCTTTCGAACACTTTAATGACTAAACGGCTTTGAAGGATAACTATCGAAAGGATCTTCCAGGCGCTTTATATATATGTAAAACACGGCCCTGGGTTCGATTTGTAGGAGAAAATCTAAAGAATACGAGTGATATCTTTTATGCCTTCCAGTTTTATTAATTATTTCCAGGGGGTAGGCTATATTGCTTTGTTATGAATTGAGAATAACGTAGTGCTGTTTCTAATAAATATACGTTTATACATATAATACAGATTGCATAACCCCGACTTCCAACTCGGGGTTGAGGATTAAATTTATTAATCACATGCATAATTCTTGATATGTTGCTTGAATAAAATCTCAGAATCAATCGGGCACGTATTTGGTTAATTTCAGCCATCCATTGTAATAAGCTTAATAGTATTTTTGTCATATGCCCCGGCATTCAGGTTTGAATACCTAAACATAATACCCAAACACATACAACAAACAAGTACGATTAAAAGTTACGAATAACCGGTCACGTGATGAGCAGGTTCGATTCCCGACCGGATTCCATATAAATAATATTGTTAAGAGGCAAGGGGTCAGCAGTTTAGTGTGTCGTGTTGCAACATACATGTAAACATAAGGACATCGCGATTTCTAGTAGCGTCGACAGATCAAGCGAATTAAAAAATTGATTATTTAACGATGACTTATTAATGTTACGTTAGTAAAATATCACTATCAGAATTATAAAATGATTGCAAAGAATTATAATTATTATATTTTTTTTACCTAGATAAAGCAGATTATTTAAGATACTTAAATTTGCGTTAGCTTTATTTTTTTTTTAATACACATTATATTTTGCTAATGTCAATGTTAATTGTTAATTACTTATTTGTGCCAAGACAATTGAGAGAGACAATTGCAAAAAATTATATTTAATTTTCGATATTACTACACGAAATACTTGGTAGTCACATGCTCCTGAAAAATGTTCTTGCCACATTTGAATCATTCTATTTCTTATGTTTAAACATTTTTATTATAACTTTTGCTGACCGTCCAAAGGTGTCATGTCCATTGACAATAATAAAAGATTGGTATTTACGTAGGTATTACTTCACTAGTGATTCGCTATCTTTTCACTAAATATTTCTGCGTGTATACAAGAAAACTGGTTTGGCTTGGTCTCTTTATATTGCTAGTAAACGAACGCGGCGTCTCACTGGTACAATTATTATGCAATTTTAAAGAAATCATTTTTAGTTAATTTCTTTTTCTTTAAATTTTAAATCTCTTTATTTTAAAGATAAATAAAATAAGGCCTTATTCGGTAAACCACCTTATTCGGTATGGGTTAAATATCTGTAGCTGTTTCATGATCATTTCCCAATCTTATAGACAAGTAGGTGATCAGCCTCTTGTGCCTGACACACGCCGGTAGCTTTTGGGTCTAAGGCAAGTCACCGTTCACCGTTTGAACGAATGGTAGACAGAAAGTCCGTTGGTGCATAGCCGGGGATCGAACCTACAAGAACAGGAATGAGAGTCCCACGCTGAAACCACTAGGCCAACACAGCTTACTATTTCATTGGGTATCCGCGATAAATATTTGAGGCTGACGAATGTTAGCATTTAATAATTGCTTAATTAACGGTACCAATTTTTAAAATTATTGTATGGTCAAACGGTCATGTCTTACATAACCAATTACATAAAACAGGATGTAATAAAAACAAACGATTGCATTAGCATAATTATTAAAAACAATGGTTAATTATTAAAAGCTAAGTCACACGGTAAAAAAAATATAACAAAATAATGACTTTTCAAATAACATGTCCTCGCAATTATTGTATCAAAATGTTTAATTGCGATCAAATCCCTGTCAACAGAAACAAAACACGTACACAACAGGGAATTTTTTTCAGGTATTTTTCCCATTTGCTTAGTTTTGTAGTTGTGAGCGGTATATTTTCTCTTTTTTCGTAATACTGAAAATTGTTAAAAATATATTTGTAAAACATGCTAGTTTAGTATTCTATTTCCCGTGAAAATGAACTGGGTATAGATGAATGAAAGAACGAAGAGCCAATACCAGTCTTCATCAAAATCTCTTGAGATTACAATCACAATACACACATTTTTCTTTACGCTTATATAAATAAATCAAAAATAAAATACGTTTATTATGGAACATAAGATATACATGTATCGCTTATTCCACGTCATTAAATTTGAAAGCATCCCTCCTCATCGGCAAAGAAGACAGAGGGTGTAGGCCGAGAGAAAAAGCCGCAGAAAATACTCTCGGTACTCTTTTAAAAAAGCAATTTACAATGAATATACAATGAAGTAGGATAGCAAATCATTAAAATATTGATTTTAGGTTTTTTTATACAGACTTTAGAGACTTACCGTAGTAGTAATATATACTTTGTGTATGTAAAACTAACCGGTAATATTTTCAGAATAAAATAGATAATTATTTTCCTTAAAAAAATTAATGCTTTGCTTGAACTGCTTTTTCGACAAAGCATTAAAAATATTTTTTATTTTTTATAACTTTAATTTTTTTTTTATCTGTACAGAATTTCTCAATTAAAGTTCTTTGTTTTTCAATATAGTGTTGGCGTAATAAATACATAATGGTGGACGCGTACTCTACATTGTATTCAAGGAGTACAATCGGTATTAATTTCTCATGAATTAAACGCACGATTGAATACAATTGTTTCCTAGTAATAGAATTTTAAATGGCATCGTAATCACACTAAGTGCATAATAGGTTTAAGAATCTAGATTATTCTTATACTATCACTTTTTCAATGTATTCAAAGATAAGGGTATAACCATTTATAGGCGTAAATTAAAAATACACAAATGTGTGTATTTTTAATTTATGTATGTAATGACATACGATAAATAATATGAAGCCGAGCCACGGTGGGGTTGCAAAAAATAACAATATTAAATTGTAAATCCTCTTCCGTTTCCTGAAAAAGTGCTTTAATAGTAGCTTTTACGATTAACGATAAATTGTTATTGAGTACACGATGTATTATATATTGAGTTTTTGTATTAACCAGATTAAAATTTACTTAATCGATAAATGAATAGTTAAATTTTATAAGATTTTTTTTTCTATACCTAGAGTTTATGGTCAAAAAACTATTTTTTTTAAATGATTTCGAAAGTCGTATAACGAAACTGGTTTTAATTAAACTATGAAACGAGGCGCCACTACAAAATACTAACATTAAGTAGCTAATATTATATCTTAGCAAGTATTTCATATAAACATTAATTCAGTAGATAAATCACTGATAAAGCAAGTATTTAAATTATGTTAAATCGGATAACATATAATCAATCAACGTATTCAAATTTTGCTACTTGCAACACTCCTGACACTTGTCAAAGGTCATTTTGAAACTATAGATTATGTATGGTAAATGGAGTATGGAAAGTTCTGTATGTAATCGGGTTTTACGAATTGACTATTTCTCTTAAATACTTATACAAAATAACTAATTATGTACTATTAGAAATTTGAATCTATTACAAAATTATTCGCGCGTTATCACAATATGCATCGGTCAGATTTTGTAATAATACGATCTTTATTACTCAGCCATTTTGATTTCCCGTTGCAAAATAATTTCAAAATTGCATCGAATTAAGCTAATGTATACAAAAAGATTTCGTACTATCATATTATGCTAATCCATTCGTGAGTGTATGCCTAGAAATGATGTTACCACACGCCGATTCCGATAGAATTTCTATAAATTGTTTCTGAATTCTTGTCATAAAAAATAATTAAATAAAAAATTTCTATATAACTGCTGTATATACTAAATTCTATATAGAGTTACTAGGTACCGCGCAAACATTGTTTCTCCTTAAAGCTTATCTTTTATTACATAACAACATGGAACATTTTGCTATGCTACCCCAGAGAATGTTCGGTTTTTCCGTGATTATCCTCTATATTAACCTCAGAGTTCAAAATAAGTTCTTAACTATCAAATAATAAAATAGTTGATCGTAGAGGATAGATAAAAATTCAGGGTTGTTTGTATTTTCGTATACTGTGTCATAAAAAAATAAAAACAAAGAATGTAAGGGGTTTGAGAGATAAATAGCAGGCGATTCTCATATCTAGATATGCATAAAACATTTTATAGGATTTGGTCGACCCGTTTCGGAGGAGTATAGGACTAGACATTGTGACACGAGAATTTTAAACATTTGATTTATCATATCTTGCAGAACAACTTAATTTATATTTTTTGACATTTTGTTACATAATAGTACAAAACTAGATTCCTTCCCCTTCTTCAAACGGGGTGGGCAGTTAAGCAATTCATTAATTTTATGTTAAACTTTATCATATGCTTGTCGCATCAATTAATTATTACTAACAATAATTGATATCTCAATCTAACCAATTATTCAATAAAACATATATTTATTCAATATTATCGTATAATTAATTTTATTAGTTAACAATCTCTTAAATCAAATACAGAGGCTGGATCCACTACTTACGGTCCTAGGTACATTTTATCACATAAATCTTATCGGAAAAGACGCCATCTTGATTTATTTGATATTTGATGTTGCAAGATGCGAAAATGGCGGTTTCTCATGCTTTGTAAAGGATTGAAAAGGCATCGATAATAAAGGCCGCTTAAAATGTTTGACAGCTGTCACTGTCAGTTTCATATGAATTTTAATAGGATTGAGTGTTCTATGTGATGTATAGATTTTCAATTTGCGCCTATCGACCTTTCGAAACCGTATTTGGCGCTTGAGCGTTGCAATGCAAAACTTATTTTATTCTAGTTTACTTGTATATAATATTACTTAAGTTATAATATCACAAGTTAAATCAGAAAATACAAATAGCTTATTTGCAAAGTTGATTACATAAGTGACATGTGCGCTTGAGATGATTAAATTTCTATTTAGACGTTGACAGATGGACACCGAACTTGCAACCTGCGGTCCATCTATGCACAGTCGCAAACACAAGTGCTTACACTTTTTATTTTATATTGCTTATATATATTTTTTTAATTTGTAACGTTTAGTCAAAGCTAACAGCTTTAATTTTTAGAATGCTTTAAGAATTAATTATAGGAAGAAGATAAACTAAGCTAGGTTGTTAAGGTTTTTTTGCAACTTTCGTTGTCGGCTGTGAGATTGCCAAATAGGAGTATCAGGGATACTCTTAGTGTTCGTATCATATAAGTGTATCACCGCTAATATGATACGATACGCTATTGATTATTAATAGGCCACAGGGACAATACTTATACGTCGGAAGAGGATGATTTCCATTTTAATTTCTTATATGTTTTTAATTTATTGACATAAAAACTAAACTAAACTATTAAACCAAAACTAAAAAAAATGTTTAAAATATTTTTTTTTTAAATTGATGAAATTGATAGACGCTTATACAAATTTGTATTGTTTAGTTTAATAGCAATTTATTTAGCGTCAAAACTATCGAAGTTGAATATAGCTAATTAATAAAGTTCATCTTCGTCACTGTACTAGTCAAGTTCAAGAAATGTGTGCCATCAGCTGACCTCTCATGATAACAATTGAAAGTAGAGCCTAGTTTGGTCACTTAAAGTATATTTTTCATTGACACAATCGTTAAATGATGGGCCCTTAGCTTATTGCGTACTAAATATTGAAACTGTAAGATATACATATTGTAATATGTCACAAATTCGTGTTTTGTATGTTGTTACATAATGTTATAGTACAAAGATCACAACATATTTTTAATAAATTACGTTTCGACACCGATATTCATAATGGATGAAAATTTCTTTCTATATAGTAACTTTTCATAATATTTAATGATATTTTAAGTTAATTTATAGTGATCTCTAGAACTACTAGATTTTATTTATTTCACTATGTCAAAGAGCTTAATATTAATCGACGTATAAACATTACTTATTTTTATTAGATAATTAAATTTCAACGTTTTGTTACAGAAGCAGTACTGCAGCATCAGCACTGAAATCTGCTGTCGTCTTGAAATCGCTAGCGTCAACACCATTGGTCAGACCAACCTCTTCCAATCAAATAAAGGACTTGGCACAAATGTACCAATTGTACCAACACCCAACATAATCGAAAGCGACTCCTTTTCCGCGGGAAGTGAAAATAATGGTATTTACCGCCCAGGTGTAGTTGGACTAAAACCTGGCATTCCTTACCTGCCTCCAATCGACAACACCAATCAGCCTAGCAACATCATACCATCTACTTTCCCTCCACCGATCATAACTCCACGCCCACTCCCCCCACGTCCAAGTACCATAAGACCGATTACTCCAATTATCCCAATTACCTCAACAGCTGCACCTGGTTATTTACCACCCATTGGGGAGCAGACGATCAACAGAGAGACAATTGTGCCCCCGAACCCCAATTACATAGAAGGCTCGCTTTATCTCGATGAAAACAGACCTGGACCAACTAGACAACCCGTTCCGTTGATACCAAGTAAGTAATATCATGAACTTTTAATAGTAATAAATGTGACCTCTAATCATTACTTTCGTAAGATTTTAAACAGGGATGTGTGTTTTCTAAGCCAAAACGTACATTTTTCGAAGTGAAACTTCTTTAGACGCATGAGGGTAAAAATTTCACGGATTAAACGTCACGAACATGTGCAGCGTTTTTGTCGAAGAAAATGAAGAGAGTGATTGAGATTTACTGAGAGAGAGTGAAAAAGATCGAGAAAAAATACACGCTAGTGGATGATGTATGCATTTAGTAGTTCATATTAGACAACATTATATTTAAACTTTAGATGACAATTCTGGCGCATAACGTCTTGTGCAGTAAATTTTTATTTATTTATTTATATTTTCACAAAGAAGTTTCACTTGTGTACTTTGTACGCACGCACTTTTTTTAAATATATTTGCGAAGGTTCGAACGCTGTAACAATTAAATAAAGGCGTCGTTTACTATTAATTACCAGGATCAAGTAAGATGTTATATGAATAATATTTTGTGTCACAGATGATATACCAGCCGGTTGTGCAGCAGCACTAAAATGTACACCAATCGAATTCTGTACCGCTGAAGGAGTGATTTCGAACACTTCCGTCATCCTCTCACGAGACCAGGACGCATACAGAGTACCACTTACTGTAAGTATTTTTTCTGTAGGGCATAATTAAAAAAAACTTATGAACAGAGTTGTAATAGAGTTAAGATTTAAGTATATTTGTAAGTTGAATTTTTTAAGTTATACTACTACTACTTATAATATATTGTTTTTATTTGATATAATTTATTTGGTAATACTGTATTTTTTAACTATTAATTCTCAGGACTGCAGAGATATAGAAACTGGTCGTATCGGAAAGTGTTGTCGTGATCCATTCTACACTGACCCCTGGCCCACTAACCAATTGGGTAAATGGGTTCCCGGAGTTTTTGGAGGCAATGACGGTAAATACGTTCCTGATAGCCGCGGCAGTGCCAACAATGTGAGACCTGTCACCCCACCTACAACTGGATCTGTAATTTTTGGAAACTTTAGGTACGTTTAAGTGGGACGTCGTAAACAGTTTCTATCCTAGACTAGGCAGACTATAAACGACAATATGTTTATTTATTTCGTAATCCTATAGCTATCAAACAATCACACTAAAATATATCCAAAGATGTAATATACAATATTTACAAAAGTGGAAAAAACATTAAAAATATTCAAAACATTTAACTAATTAATATTTAATTTAGCTGTATTTTGTGATAGTGTGAAACTGTGGGGATGTACATGAAGGTGTGTATGAGGGGTGCGCTCAAGATGTAGGTGATTGATATTCACAATACATATTTTAACCATATTTCTCGATAGCTTAAACAAATCAAGCCTTAAATTTTGGTTATTGTATATCCGGGCTACGCAATACAAAACTGAGTTATTGTGAAGAACATGAAACGTGACAGGAATATGGTAGGGCAATTTTTCTAGGAGTATGCTGCAATTAAGTTCAATTCACATTTCCCTTCAATTCACGATCACATTCACATTCAATTTCAGTAACAATAATCGTATAGTTTCCGTTGAATCAATTTTAAAATGTTCACACACGTGTTTACAAGTCTAGATAAATATTTTTTTCTTAATTCGTAATGTTGGTAATATATGACTAAACTTCTTTTAGGTGCAATTAATGTCCTCGGTCTTAACGACAATAATTATATTCTGAATATTTATCCCGCAGAACGACACCAAAACCTACAGTACCGACAGGCTTCGCAACTAGTCCAGTTTCACGCTTCCCCTCAACCCCCATTCCATTCATACCAAAACCGACGCCAGGAGTTGGTCAATTCAGCAAGGGCGGCCAAGGTCAATTCACCAAGGGCGGCCAAGGCCAATATACTAAAGGCGGACAAGGTCAGTATGGCCTCGGAAGCCGAGGACAAGTTGGAGTCGTTGGACAAGGCCAATTTTCTCAAGTAGGAAAGAGCCAAGTTGGTCTTGCGAGTCAATTTGGAAGAGGACAAGTAGCTTTAGTAGGACAAGGTGATGCCACTCAACTAGGTGTCGGGCAATACGGTCAAGGACAGTACGGCCAAGTAGGAAGAGGGCAAATTGGTATAGCAAGTCAAGGAGTTAACACCCAATTGGGCGTAGGACAGAACGGTGTAGTCGGACAGGGACAGTTTGGTCAAGTAGGAAGAGGACAAATTGGTATAGCAAACCAAGGACAGTTTAGTCAAGTTGGTCGTGGACAAATCGGTGTAGTAGGACAGGGAGGAGCTACCCAATTAGGAGTAGGACAGATCGGTGCAATTGGACAGGGACAATATGGACAAATAGGACGAGGGCAAACTGGCATTGTCGGCCAAGGAGTAAATACCCAATTGGGCGTAGGACAGATCTCTCAAGTTGGAAGAGGTCAAGTCGGAGTAGGCCAAGCCGTGGGGGTGGGACAAGGTCAACTAGGTGTAGGACAAGTAGCCGGACTAGGACAGTTCTCACAAACTGGACGAGGACAAGTCGGAGTTGTAGGACAAGGCCAAAGCACTTTGGGTGTAGGACAAGTAGGGAGAGGCCAAATCGGCACAGGCCAAACTAACCTTATAGGATTAGGAGAAGGACAAGTTGGCGTAAGCCAAGTAGGGCAACAAGGACAAGTCGGTGTAGGCCAAGTAGGACTAGCTGGTCGAGGGCAATACTCACAAGTAGGAAGAGGACAAACTGGGCAAGTTGGTCAAGGTGTATTCGGAGCTGGCGTTGTCGGCCAAGGCACACAGTTAGGAGTTGGTCAAATAGGAGTAGTCGATCAGGGTGAATACACTCAGCTAGGAACTGGTCAAATTGGTGTTGGTGGACAGGGACAATATTCACAAGTCGGCAGAGGACAGATTGGTGTAGGCAATACTGGTAAGTCTCTTAAAAACAGTAATCTACAAATAAGCTGAAATTTAGAATAGGTCATACCTACTGATTAAAGAGAATAGTTTTAATATTTCATTAGAAGTTTCATAATACGACGGTATTTCTGAACGGGTTACAATAATATTTAATTACGTGTATATATGATTCCCAGCGAAAAAAATGTAATAATTTTTTTTGTATTACTAAAACAATAAAATGTAGTAAAACTCTGCTACGTTAATCAAAAGTATAAATAAAACTATAAGCTATGTTAATGTATGAAAATGGAATGTACAAGTAGAAAATTTTAGTAAGCTTTCACTGATTTATTGATAAATCAGAATAATCATTATCTTCAAGAATTGTTCCTGTCAAATCTATTTGAACAGCTTGACAAAGTATTTATTTTTTACTCATAGGTCAAATAGGAGCTGGATCGCAAGTGACAAATGCTTTCTCTAGAGGCCAAGGACAAATTGGTGTTCAAGGCATTGGTGCCCAAGGAGTAAGCAGTCAAGGAACCATAGGTAATCAAGGATTTGGCACACAAGGAGTTGGGGGTCAAGGACAACTTGCAGTTCAAGGAATCGGCGCACAAGGAGTTGGTGGTCAAGGACAACTTGCAGTTCAAGGAATCGGCGCACAAGGAATTGGTGGTCAAGGACAACTTGGTGTTCAAGGAATCGGTGCACAAGGAGTTGGTGGTCAAGGACAAATTGGTGTTCAAGGGATCGGCGCACAAGGAATTGGTGGACAAGGACAGTTTGGTAGCCAAGGCATTGGCGCACAAGGAGTTATTGGTCAAGGACAATATGGTAGCCAAGGTCAAGGCCTTTTAGTCTCCCAAGGACAAGGAGCAGTTGTCAGTCAAGGTCAAGGACAGTTAGTTTCACAGGGTGAAGGGCAACTTATTAGTCAGGGACAAGGCCAATTTGGTGTTGGTGGTCAAGGACAGTTTGGAGTGGGCGGAATCGGACAATATGAAACTCAAGGACAGGTCAGTAACATAATTGCACATTCAAAAACATCAAAAAAGTATTTAGTAAAGTAAATAATTTCTCGAGTACTCGGTATTATTTATCTATAAAAATATACGTAACTACTCAGGACAGGAAACGAAATAAAAGAAATGAAGTGTTTTTTTTTATTGTAACTTAAAATTGCTAAGAAAATAAAATAGTATAAATTATAAAGGTATATTTTTTAGTTGATCAAATTCGAATATATTTAGCTATATCGATTATTATATTCAATTCAAATCATTTCAATAGGGACAACAAGGCTTTGGAGTGATCAACCAAGCCAGTGGGCTCTCAAAAGCTTCAGGCCAACTTGTTAGCCAAGGCCAAGGTAAAAAGGTCACTCAAGGACAAGGTCAAAAGGTCACGCAAGGACAAGGTCAAAAGGTCACGCAAGGAATAGGCCAGTATGTAACCAACGGGCAAGGAACGATAGTGAGCCAAGGAGGAGGAGCGTATATTGAACAAGGACAAGGAGAAGCTATTTCTCAAGGATTTGGGTCTGGCATCAGACAAGGCCAAGGATTCGCAGTGTCCCAAGGGAATGGTGTTGGAGTTGAAAACGAGTACGGAGAATCAGTGCAGAGGGTCTTCTTACAGAGATACAATGGAGATGGAAAGTGCGGACTTCTAAATGTAAGTTGAATAATATTTCATAAGAGTTTTTTCGGTGCAATCATAAATAATATTATTGTTTATGATTGCACCATTGATTGAACAATTGAAAATCCCATAATTTATTATAATTTCATTTATTTTGTTAATATTTAGTAGTGACACAATATTTAAAGCAAAAAATGTATAGTTGTATAACCTTAATTAGACAATTAATGAATGTCAAGTCTAACTCGTCCGTAAAACAGTTACAAAATTAAGACCAATTAACTGTTACTTTGCTAAGAGTCGGGCGTAATTAAATATGGATTATATTCAATTTCTTTTAAGTAGTAACCAAAATGTATCATGATAAGTTAGAAAAATTGTTAAATCCTAACCTCAATAAATGTAATTGAATATAACACCTTCTTAACGGATATCTTTAGTATTTATTACAAATTTTATATTACTTCACGTTTTGTCTACTATTCAACAATCGGCAGCGAGGAACTCTTTTAGCGTAAAATAATGAAAGAAAAAAAATGTTAAAAACATTTTTTTTAAGAAACCGTAGTCTCAAACTAATGTAATAAATAAGTAAAGTAAAGGCTGAAAGTTGTTATAGGCGTTCGCTGTGTCTGTGATAGTTTCGGAACCTTCTAGTCATGGCAAAGTATGTATCTGGAATTTTAGTGCGTCTTTTGAATTTATATCTTAATAGTTTGACCAGAATCCATTTCAAATCTAACTTATCGCGAACCTACATAATTACTACAAGGCGTCAAGGTATAAATGTTAATTTTAGCATAAAATTATTTCGAAAGGTGCTATGCATTTTCAATATAATTTGCATGTATTAGTATATATAAGTATATTGTAAAATTGCAACATTTTAGGTCAATGGCACTATGCTAAATTTCATTTCTGCAAATTGTTTTTCATGGTCAAATAGAAAACAATAGCTATCGTTTGTTATGTCATACAATGCCGTATTTATTTAGTCTTTACATTTTAAGAATTTGAATATAATCCTTATGTATGACGCGTGAGAAGTTCAAATAGAATTATTAATTTGAAGTACGCTGTATTGATTTATTAAGAAGGTGACTTTTGTTGAGGTCCAAAATCTAGAATATATATAGAAATCCGAGGCTATGGCAAGTGCCTTCTGGTTTTGATTTTTATTGTTATGGGTGTTCCTTTCTAGACTATCTCTAAGTTCGGCGTAAAAACGTTGTACTATTAATGGAAAATAATAATAATAATATTGGCGACAACAATAATAAAACAACGATAAAATGAATAATTTCATTTATTCCTATCGAGTTAATAATAATCTGCCCTGTAAAAATAAGCATACAAATCTCATATGAATTACCTACCCCAATGTTGTTATAATAACAGTTAAGATCATTGTTGTCAAAACTTTTGGTCTAAATTTTGATCCATATATAAAAGAATTTTGGTTTTAAAAAACGAATCACTTTCTCCTTGAAAGTTACACGGTAATCTATAACTTCTGGTAATGTAATTTAATAGTTTAATAACGTTACACCCTTATTCCACCCACATTAGCCCGTATCAGTTCATGAATATGTTCTTAAGACTTTTTTTATTTTAGCCCCAAAGACCATACGGTAATAAGGCAGATCTAGAAGTAGACTTCGCGGAGATCCCATGGCAGGCTATGGTATTGCTGCAGACCAACAGGAGTCTCCTTTGTGGAGGAGTCATCACAAGACCTGACGTTGTCGTCACGTCCGCTGCCTGCGTTGAAGGGTGTGTACTTTTATTTTTTACGTCTAATTACATTTAATATTTAGATGGCTTACAGAACTTTCCAGAGAAAATATATATGTAAAAACTGGTGTAAGATAATATATATAATCTCTGTTATTCATTTATAAATACCGTACGAGCAGCCAAAACCAGAATTATTTAAAAATCTATGTTTTGATGAAAAATTATGATTTTGAGGCTTCAGACCCGTTTGGGACAAATGCGCAACATATAACTAGAGATAGATATCTCAAAGTAAAGAAAATCAATAAATAGTCATTTTCCTGATTGTGTGTCTCAAACATAACGTTTATTTTCAGCCTCGAAGCAAAGAACGTCCTAATCAAGGGTGGAGAATGGAAACTAGGAATCGACGACGAACCACTACCTTTCCAGATTGTGCAAGTGAAACATATCCTCCGTCATCCCCTATACAAACCCGGAAGCCTTCTCTATGATGCTGCAGTACTAGTATTAACAGAGAACCTTAGGCTGTCGAAGAACATCAACCCAATCTGTTTGCCGAGTTCAAAGGAGTCAGTCGCACCCTTCTATAATGGAGTTGGAGAGTGTATCGTTACTGGATGGGGCAAGATTGTATTACAAGGTAAGATTTTTGAGAATGTTCAGAATTACCGATTTTGAATCGGTAATTCTGAATATTACAATATGCAATTTTTACTAATCTGAATCAAACATGTTGTTCGGTAAAATATTGCCATTTTGGCAGCTTCCAGCAAATGTTCCAAAAAAATGATTTGATTTGGAATAGAATCTAACCTATGGTAGGCTTTTTATTTCTTAATCCTATAGCTAAGATAAATTACATACAACAACAAAAATTATACTATAATATATTTAGCCATAGGTGGAATACATAATAATAAAAGCTGATATTGTGTGATGGTGTGTATGTGGGTTATAAATATTATAGCATGACACAAATTATTTAGCGCTATGGAAATTCTTACTTATTTTAAGCATAATTCGCGATAGCCTAAATAAGTCAATGATGTATATGATATAAAACTGAGTTTTTTGCATAGGTGCTTTTTATCGTCTATTGCCAATTCCTTACATCCAGATTTATACTTAATATGTTGTTCATTTTATAAGATTCAGTTATTTTGAACGATGACGCTAGAATAATATTAATTCAAATCGCAGTTCTCAGATATTATTTAAATATTAACATATAATTAGTCCCCGTATAAAGGACAACATATAAAATTGATTTTTTATTGATTTTAATTTCATAATTGATGACAATATTCGATGGTCAAACGAGGGTCACAAAATTTAAGGTCAAAAGTTCAAGAATTCTAATCAAAATATGATTTTTATATAATAATGATATTTCTAGTTAAATCTTCAATACTTCAACGTCCATTGTGCTAAAAAGGAAGTAATAGGCAAGTATGTGATCAGCCCTTTGTGACCGATACATTTTGTCCAGTTCCCCTTACTGGGTGTTAAATACCCACATAGATTGATAGAAGCAAAGTCTAAGAACGAGAGTTTCACGTTTAAGCTATTAGTATAAAACTATTAGGATATGTTACAAAAAATTTGTTACATTTTAAAAGGCCGGCAACGCACTCGCGAGTACTCTGGCATTTAGAGTGTCACGTCCGTTATAAAACAAAATATTAAATATTTTTTTAATACGCTTTTCAACACCTTGTATTGTTTGTATTCAAGGAACAGTTCAAACATAGATTTTTCTTTCCAATGTAGGGACATATCTACAGGTTACATTTAAATGATATTTATAATTGGTTATAATGTTTCAACTAAAGCTTTTTACAAAATTTTAAGATAGATTTATAGGTTTATTGAGTAAATAAGCCGTAAATAGCTACTCAATATTTTATACTAGACAAAACACGACAATAACTCCTACATACATGTGTGATTTTATATTTGTGTCAATTTTATAATTATATTAATAAACATACATATACAAATATATTTTCGCGGGTAATAAAAACCTGGTGAAATTAAAATAATCTTGTGCGTGAGCTAGGGAGACGTTTGCTTCACTATTAGCCAATATATAGTTACGGATCGTTACGAAATAGAGACAGCATTCCAACCATTCGTCACACGTTACTTTGACCCCGGAAAGATTATTTATATAATTGTGAATATTATCTAATTTGACAAGGACCTATGCTCGTAGTTTACTGATTCAATATTTTACATAATAAGAAAGTATGGCAATACAAGAATGTCTGCGTTTAGTTAAAACTAGCCACTAGGCCAACGCCTAGAGTGGGAACCCCCCTTAGGTCACAGTTTCGATTACCGGCTGTGCACCAATGAATATAATCTTTATTTTTCTCACAAAATTTCGTACATAATAAGTTACAACTATAACACCAATGAACCTGATATGAGCGCATTTAACATTAGATCGAACGGTGATGGAAATCATGGTCAGGAAACCGGCATGCATTCGACCTAAAAAGTAGACGACGTGTGTCAGGCACGGGAGGCTGATCACCTACGTGCCTATTAGGTTATGATCATGAAACAGATATAGAAATAGACTAGATCTAAAAAGGTTGTAGTACCGCTGATTTATTTTCGTCCTCGTATAAATTGCGCGACGAATTGGAGATCTTCATTTGTTTCAAAATATGGCCAGTTATATAAAAAACTTTAGCAATTATGTATTCCAAATTTAAATAAATGAAGGCTGTTGAATCTGTTTGTGAGTATGTAAAACAAATAAATTAGTAGTACAATATACCATACGATTCTCACACGATTTAATTGTATTCAGTTACCACGATCGGTGTGAGAATCAGCGATTATCTTTACATAAGTGTTGAGTGTCAAAATAGTGTTTTTACATTATTAACGCGCGTGCAAGAAAGCAGGCTTCTGGGTCATTGTCGATATGTGGCGTCAATAAATGTATGTAACTTTTATGTGCCTCTAAAGTCTTGTTGTGATCTGCAATATAGTATTTTTTTTAATGACAGCCTTTTTTGATTGATAAAACTAATATGTTGATCTGCTGTAGAACTAATATGTTGCAATCGAGTTTTTTCTACTCAATGATTATATTACAGTTGTTGTTTAATGGCATGCAAAATCAATTTCAACGTTACTTACATACACTACACAGTGACTCAAAAAATATTTAATGTCGAACGTTTTTTGATAATTACTTAATTATCAAAAAACTGATTGACTAATACTGAAAAACTGATGAAATTAATTTTAAAATGAATTCAGAAATATTCAATTTATACTTCACACTACTGCAATAATAAACTTTTAACTAAAAATAGTAAAAAAACAGTTTACCAAATATTTTAATGTCAAAGCATTAATGATGTCAAGTAATTTATGACAAATGAATAAATATGAATTATACCAAACCTATAAAGATATGCCAATTATAGAGATTTGACAAAACACGTTATTGATCTATGAATTTTAAGTATCCTAATTTAAAAATTCCAACAGTTAAGGATTTAAAAAATATGGCAACAACGCTAATGCCAAGTTAGTTAGGACGTAAAGTTTAATATACTATTATATATATTGATCCATTAATTATAAAAATTTGCATAATCATAAAAATATGCATACATCATTAATTTTCATAAAGTCATAGAAGAAAACATTAAACATAATGTCGTAATAATAAGTTGATTTTGTCAAAGTTATGGTCTAAATACTCGGTCACCTTTCCTTTAAAAATTAATCAACTGCCCCATGAAAGCACTAGACAACAGCGATCTTTATCTTCTAGGTAAGTGATTAAAGAGATATATTGATAGCCAAGGCGTACTAGTACTATTATTGATGTACTAGCTTCTACTGTAAGCTTTGTTCGCTTTTCGCTTTTTATCTCTTGAAAAATAATAGTATTTATATAAAACGATAAATTATATACCCAAACCTACCAGGCATCACAATGGTTTTTGTGTTTTTCGCGTTTATTTAGTCTTGGGGCTTAATTTTTTTATAAATATTAATAATTATTAATCATAAAAGTTTTATAGTGTAGTTGAGGAATTAGAAAAGAAAAAGGCAATGAGGATGATAAAATGAGTGGTAAATGTGACCATCGCGATCGCAACTAGCAGACATATCCCATCTTTATTCTTAAAAAAAGAGCTAATCCTTTTCAGAAGTACTTTTTCAAAAATCCATTAGTAGAACATGTGAAAAACAAACATAGATAATAATTTCGAACCACGAGACTGTAGGAATAAGATTTAATAAAAAACAAAGAAGTGATGTCATCAATTATGAAAAATGTAAAACACGCCATTTTGTCTATATTGTATTCTCAAGGTTGAAATTCAAGTTTTAGGCGTAATTTGCATACAAACACACACTCATTTAAATAAATTGACTTAGAATGGGACGGATTTTAGATTACAAAAACCGTTTTATTTATTACTATCCTTAAACTGCTTTTTACTTTGGTTATATTTAATATTTATTATAATTTGATACCTACATTTTTAAAATTATGGTCACTAAAATTCAACCTGTCTGCGTTAACTGATACAAATGTAACTTTGTGAGACCTGGTTTTGATTAGTGTCTATTGTATTCGGAGACCTTCGAATTCCGGACGTGGCGAATTGTTATTTATATTTTCTCCTCTAATGGTACGGCAAAAATTCTATGACTAGGTCAAAGACGTATGAAAAAAGACGCGTTTTGAATTTAACTTATGTTCCCTGATTACTTAACTTCCGTTCTTCTTCCTTCGTTTGCGATTTCTGAACCTTTCTTTTAATCTTTAACCAGATCCGACATTATTATCGTTAATCCGTAACACAGGTTGTTTTATGATTTGTGTCGATTCGAATTCTGCTTAAATATTGATGTCTTACCGAGAGGCATCTACCATCCTTTCTCCAATTTTATTAAACTTGTTTCGTGATTAAGTCAGGGTAACTTTGCTTGAGTGGTCTTTTCGTAATACAAATAAACGAAATCCAAAGGTCAGGTTCGTGATTTTATATCTAATTAATTATATTTCCAAAGAAATTAATTGATTGCATATTTAGCTATTAAAAAAACTGAATATCAGATATTTTTTGTAATAATACAGAAATTTGAATTAACGAATGTGAAATTAATGTTTGAAGAAAATTAATCCATTACTAGGTTTGATACGAAAATCTTATGAGCAATATTTATATACGAAATAATTTTATATTAAATTTAAATGGAAAGCATTTTATTTTACTTATAGAGCCTATCGAATGTCTGCAACCATCATAGATGGCTTATTTAATGATGCAATGAGTCAGTACTTTGCATAAACAATTTAAGAAGATAACCAAGTCTGCGGACATATCTCATTTTACCTGTCTAGAATGATTAGAAGAAGCAGAAGAGGCATTCCACTGTAGAATATGGTTACACTGAAAATTCTTGCTTTTTATTTGTATATCTATTTTAATTGCCAGTAAAATAAAAGTCATATTCAGACCTCAGAAATTCAATTATACAAAGTGTCCAATAATAATCTAACTCGTATTATCAATACAACTAAACGTTTACATTGTAATAATGGCAGGTATTTAGGTCTCATGTGTCACAGTAAAGTTTAACAAGACAATAAAACAGGCATTAGATCGTTAAACACGAATTATACGGAAAATCGCGTTTTCGCAATATACAATTCATTGGGTCTGACACCTCTTAGTTATGTAGAAGATTAATGTGTAAGTCAAAATGTAATTGTTTAAAAGCAGTGCTGGTATTATAATAATAATAATAATAATAATTTATTTATTTTTCTCCCTTAAACATTAACAATAATAATTCTTAATATAGTAACAGTATTGGGAGACTGGTTTCCAAACTAGGTAAGAACCTGTAATATGGATAACCAGGCTTCCATTCCATAGCATATACATAACAAAAAGGAAGTTTGTAAGGGATTGTGTATGTGAGTGTGTGTGATAGTGGGGAAGGGTACGCATGCGTGTGTTAGTGAGTGTTAAAGGGTGTTTGACATGACAAGAACATATTATGTGAAAATTATTATTTTATTACTTCTAGAAGAATTTCAGTTTCATCATAGCTCAAAGTACTTAAAAATTTATGAAGTGTTTGCTTTACACATTTTTTTGTTTTAGCATATATATTTAGAGTTTTGTTAAGTTTGTTATATAAGTAACAGCCAAGAAAAGAGAACGATCGTTGAGAAAAATTAGAAAAAGATGGGGTTGTACAAACGTTATATTTGCGACGTTTGTCCAATATAGCGGTATCAAAGAATAACAGCGAATGTTGTTTAAGAATAGTGTATAAGATAAATAGTTGACGAACTGTAAGTACAGAACAGGTTTTATAAAGTTCATCAGTAGGGAATCGAAAGGGGAGAGACAATGAGGTTTTAAGAACTGCACGTTGGGCTCGCTCAAGTTTCAGGAGAGAGGTTTTATAGGTGCCTCCCCAGACCCAGACACAGTAAATTAGTAGGGATTGGCAAAGCGACTCGTACACCATTCTAGTTGTAGTAGAGTCAGCAACCCCACGCAGGCTCCTGAATACATACATTAGCTTACGCAAGCGTCCCGAAAGCAATTCAATGTGACCATTATAGCTAAGATTGTGGTCTATAAGTACGCCGAGGTACATTAGTGTACTAACGTTTTGCAGCCGTGGGCAGTCGCACGAACCATTCGAGCGTTGCAGACGGGGGCAGCAATGAGTCACGATTGTCCACTGATGTTGTGGATGGCACCCTCGTTTTGTAAATGCCATGTATTTTGTTTTGTCTGCATTGAGCGTTAAGACATTGTCGCTAAGCCAAGTCGTCACCCTATCCAGGCCAGATTGGGCGTGAGCGTAAACCTCCCCCCAAGTCGGTGCATTAAATAATAAAGCCGTGTCATCCGCAAAGGTTACAATGGTTCCATTGGTTAACTGTAGGTTGCATAGCTGATTAATATACACTAAAAACAGGGTAGGACCCAATACGCTACCCTGCGGGACACCGTATCGAACAGGAAGGTCCTCGCTCACACTATCACCAATCTTTGTGGCCTGGGTCCTATTGCTCAAATAGTCACTGAATAGTCCCAATTGGGCCCCTCTCACACCAGTATTCTCAAGTTTTTTTAATAGGATTTCGATAGAAACCGTGTCAAAAGCCTTAGCTAGATCCAGAAATATAGCTATGCACTTCATGCCCCCCTCTAGGTTCCTAATAATGTAGTCAGTAAGTGCATGAACTGCATCCCCGGTGGATCTTCCAGAGCGAAAACCGTACTGGGAAGTAGATAGAATGTTGTTCATCTCTAGAAATTTTATAAGCCTGTTATTGATTATTTTTTCCAAAACCTTAGACATTGCTGGTAAGATGGATATCGGTCTATAACTGTTGACACGGTCCCTAGCGAGGCCTCCTTTATGAACTGGTATTACTAACGCTTGTTTGAAAGCAGATGGAAAGGAACCATTGCTGAGAGCCAAATTACATATATGTGTGAGAGGGGGTACAATAATTGCTTTATATGACCTTAGAATCTTAGCACTAATCCCGTCTCGCCCTGTGGCATCGCTCTTGAGGGCTATAACAAGTTTTTCCACCTCACTCTCATCAGTTGGTAATAGTACTAGAGATTTATGGTTACTATTATCTCCAAAACTGCATTCAACAACAGAATTAGAATAATTCTTTTGTAATAT
Source organism: Pieris rapae (assembly GCF_905147795.1). Lineage (NCBI taxonomy): Eukaryota > Metazoa > Arthropoda > Insecta > Lepidoptera > Pieridae > Pieris > Pieris rapae. The sequence continues at coordinate 3,270,633 of NC_059523.1, read as the reverse complement.
ATTTTCCGCCAGATTCTTGCCAACGCCCACGAAAAATTGATTTATATCATTGACCGCTACCAAATTATTGGAGTAATTTTTTAGCAATTCATTAGGAGGTGTTAGCGATTTTTGTCTATTTGTTATTGTGTCAATTGTTTTCCAAAGTAGTTTTGGATTGTTTTTGGCTTTATTTAGTTCATTATTTTCATAGTTCCTTTTTAGTTTTCTTAACAAATTGTTGCAGAAATTCCGGTATCGTTTATATGTGGTAATTATTATCTCATTATTGTGATATTTTTTTGCCTTTTTGTGTAGGTTATCCCTGTTTCGCATGCACTTCAAAAGACCGGGAGTTATCCAGGGCTTAATTATCATTTTTCTTTTCGAGGGACTAACTTGCGTCGAGTTCGACTTGATGGCTTCAGTAACAGATGCAATCAAAAAGCTCGCAGCGAAATTTACATCAGACGAATTAAAGAGAGGACTTAAATCCATATTATAAAGGCTAAGTGCGAGGCCCTCGTAGTCTATTTTAGTTAACGGCCTACTCACGGTACCACCATGGTTTAATTTAGACTTAAGAAATAGTAAAACGGTTTTATGATCTGTCAGTGAAGTTTGGGCAACAAATGTGTGTGCTTGAACCTTAGTTTTCAGAAGGACATGATCAAGGCAGTTATCTACTCGTGTCGCAAATGTGTGGGTAGGGAGCAAACCGTGATAGGCTGCTAGGTTTAAATAGTCTCTGACATCATCTTTTATTATTTCTCTATTAATTATAACATTCATATCGCCTGTCAATACAATAGTTTTGTAGCTAGTGTATCTTGTCAGTAAGTTATTTAGTGATGATATAAAATTCGATTTATTGCTATATGATGGAGAACGGTATATGCCAATGATAATTGTATTTGGGTCAATTTTAGCTACCAAGCAATTAGCATCCATGAACACCGGTTCCTCTATATGGGTAGGGATATAGTCCTTGATGTACATTACCACGCCATCGTTTTGTAGTAAGTTTGATGTGGTATGAAAAGAATTATAGCCATGCAGTGTTGGCAAGTTATTGTTGTCCCTTATCCGACATTCAGTCAGTATAATGACATCCCAACTTGTGCATTATCGGCATATCCCCATAACGATAGAATTCCTGACTTCATTGTTAAGTTTAAACGAAAAGTTTAAACTAAAAACTACATCAATATTCAAAAAATGGTTGCGCGGTTGTCTCTCACAGCGTACGTGGAAATGGAACCAGTATCAGGAGTACGTTACTTAGGGTTTAAATTTTTAATTTGTTTTGTATGCAGTAATTATTAGTACTAAGATTAAAAATATGGTTTACGGTGACATTGTAGTCCTTTGTAATGGTACGAAGATTTTAATATTTTTTGTGTATTAATAAGTTTCACTCATACCGCAGGTGGTTAGTTCAAACTTTTTAAGTTTAAAATTATGAAGAAAGTGAAATTATGATTGTAGTTCAAGCAACACTGCTGAATGTTTTAGGAACCAAAGCGTCAACCTATTATTATATAACTTGTATTATAAGTTATAACCTAACGTTAGCTATTTACCTTTGCGAAACTGTTAGTTATTTAGTTTGTCTGTCAGTTACTCGCAAATTGTAAGATTTTGCCGGATTACTTCATCTAACACTTCAGATCTAAAACAAACCTTGTGATGAGTCAATAAACGCGTAACCTCGTTAAATCGAGTCAACAAAATGCTGATCAGGGGTTAGGGTTGGTACAAAGAAGTTTTTGACATATCCTCGTTTTTTATACGAGTCTTATATAATCTTACTCACATAACTTCGTAAATGTATTTTAGACAGTAGGTATCGCGCAGGTAAAGCGCAGGCATCGATTATCATCTTTTAGAAAAAGTACATTAAATACGACGCAACCCTATTTCAATGTAGTTTTTAAAAGCGCTGATTACAAACCTTAATTATCTGGTACATAAATATTATGACCAGTTAGAATTGCTGTAAAACTTACGGTATTAGCCTACTGGGACATGTGGAGCAGACCCAGTACTTGTTCCTTATTATTTGATTTATATAATCTATCTCATGATTATATTATATTTTTTTTAACTTTATTTTTGTGGTAACCCTGCTGACGGCCATCAAAAACACCGATAATTTATTCAAGTTTTAGAAGATTCTTAGAATTAAATAAGTGTAAATGTCGTTGGCTAGTCGGTACTAAAATTTTATGTGTTTATTACAAAATAGTAAATACTTGTTACCGAATACTTTAAATCATTCGTTTTAATGAACAGTTTTCTAGACTAAAAATCACCGATTCATTTTATCATTATTTTATCATTACATATTGACAGAAGTGCTGAAATGTTAAGATTACTGTAACATTTCAGCACTTCGGTCATATTTGACAATTGATATTACCCTTAGGCCTTAACAAAGTTCCAGATTTAAAAGCTCTATAATAATATGAAATGTTTGAAAATTCTTTTAACGATAACAATTATTTAACAGGAACATGTAAAAAACTAAAAGGTTACACTTAATTATTAATCTTGCTATAATTTATACAGCCTATTTAAAACCTATTGTCTATAATTTAAATGTCGGAACAACTGTATTATATTACAATTATTTATATGACATTCATAATAATTATTAGATGGAACAAAAGAACAGAGTTTCTTCTTCTTAATAGAAACTGTTAGTAGTGTTTTTAGACACTCTTATGGTAATCCTTTTTAATAAATTCGGTATATTTAAAATGACTTACTAGTCATTGTTGTTATGTTAAATGATGTCTTTGGGCAGAGAAAAATATATAAATTAGAAATTAAACGCATTTAATTTTGTACTGTGCTTGAATATTCAGCCACATTCGTAGTCAATAAAGACGCAATACCTCATTTCTACACTTCTTATAATGAATAAAACTTGTTTTTCAAAGTATTTATTGTAGTCATTGTCTACATTATTTCCTGCAATTAATATTAATTGTCTCAGTAAACTCGAATAAGGTAAACTCTTTTATGTATAGCAAAAAAGTCTGTACACGACCTTGGTATGTAATATGTATGTACATAATAATGCACACAACGTCAACGAATATATAAAAAAACCAATTAAGATTACCAACATTAAATAGTTTTTGGTAGTACTCTGTCTACCCTCTTTAAATAATTAATCGTATGCGGGAATTTAACACATTATTATTACAAACTATAATATATTTTCTGAAGATTTAATAGCTTAAAGAATACACTTTTTTACCGGATTGAAGCAATGTATTTTTTTTATGTTATTGTAAATTTATAATTACCGTCACTGTGACATAAATTTACAATAATACATATCAATAATGAATAGTATATACAGGTAATATTAAAAAATATATCGTCTCTCTTTTTTCGTGTATTTTTGAGTCTATAATACATTATCTCGTTTCAGCTCACTTAGAGGGTGCTATAATGCACAGCCTGAACGTGTCACTAATCAACCCCGGAGAATGCAAAGCAAAGTTATCTTCGGATTACCCTCATCTGCTGGAGCAATACAATGAAGATAGCTGCGTGTGTGGTCAGCCAACTAACCCCTTGAACAACATTTGCAAGGTATTTACTAGTTAATAGTAGGAAAGCTTAATTTGAATTATTTTCTTATTTATTTTGCTTGTTACTGTTTTTGCTGGTGTGTTAGCCATAAATGTTCAATAATTTATATTATCTAATGATAATATGATAATGATATTTACAAGTATCTAATGATACTTAGAGGTTTATATTTCTATAAACCTCTAAGTATCTTAAGTTAGTCCGATTGTAGTTTTAATATTGAGGTTATTTCAGGTGGATATTGGAAGTGCCCTGGCGTGTACCTCCGGTGATGGTCGATATGTGATGCAGGGCGTGTACTCTTGGGACTCAGGTAATAAATACGCTCTTTATATTTAATTTATTTTGCCACACAAAATATTATATATGTAGATAAAATGACAAGACCATGAAATTGAAAATTGTATTTATAAAAGAAACTTTACAAAATTATAAATAAAAACTAATTAATTATCAATAAATAAGACAGACAAATAGTACTGGTGCGGTATAGTTTACAATATATTTTACTAAAAAAATTAATTGGTGTATTGCAGGATGTCAAGTCGGTAATCAGATTGCATCATTCTACAAATTCGACCTCGAATGGTACGAATGGTCCATTGGTTTGATTGAGAGTGTGCGATTTGCGCAATTCACCACCATCACCACCGGAAAAATAACTGGCTTCAAAACCGGAGTACAGACCCAGTTTGGAGGTGTGAACAGCCAGTTCGGTTCCCAATTTGGTTCAGGTGTAAAAACCCAGTTCGGTGGAGCCAGTGAAGGGTCATCAGGAATCGGCTTCTCAGGCGTCAAAGGCTTCGCTGTTTCCGGTAAAGGCCAGTACGGCTTCGAAGGAGCCGGCCAAACGGCCAACCAAGCACAATTCTCAGCCATCAACCAATTCGGCAAATTTGGAGGCCAAAACTTCGAGTCTGGTTTCAATACTCAAATCAATCCTCCAATCAATAAGGCGTTCAGCGCATCTTACTCAGAGAAAAAAGTATTCCAAACCGAACCGAAAATAATAACTTATACGACTAAACCCGAAATCGTTACTTTTACAACAAAACCAGAGATTTTCACTTTCACAACCAAACCCAAAATTGTCACGTACACCACAAAACCCAAATTTATCACCTATACAACGAAACCAAAAATTATAACGTACACGACCAAACCACAAATTATCACTTACGAAACATCAGGCAGTGGTACTAACCCCCAATATGTCGCCCCAGGTGTAACTTTTAACCCAAATTTCTCGGATTTGATTGGACACAAGCACGATTCTCAGTGTAAATGCGCTAAGAAATAATTTTTAACAGTATTTAATCTCCCGACAGCTTATGCTGAATAAGTTATTAATATTTGAAAATATATCAATAATTTTAAAGCAGCGCCCTCTATTATTATAGTGCCATAATGTTCATACCTTTGTTACATTGGAACAATTAACTTCAGTTCCTAAGTACCGAAATCAACAAACTTCATCTAACAGGCACATTCTAATGAACCTAAATTGTTATTTCGAACTGAATCGTGCCTTTTTCTTGTATACAAAAATGTAAATACATAGGTTATATTACATTAAGGGCTTTTTCCTTCAACTTTTCTCAACACTCGAAAAGTTTATACAACAGCTTACGTAAGCAAAATTTGTTTATCCTTTCACGACAGTATACGAATGAAATTATACGGCCTTATTGTATGTTGGTGAAAAAAGGCCCTATATACCTTATATATATTATACGGCTTAGCGTAAAAACTGCCATGTTAATAATATAAGCGCGATATTTATAAGAAAAGTATTGTTTGACGATTTTAATTTCGAATTAGACTTTTGACCATTTTGGAGTAACTCCGAAATGGTCGACTCTCTAATATAATTGGTATAAGATATAAAATAAGTTTATTTTTTATATAAAATTTTATACGATTATAGGTATTTAGTCAGTATGTAATATATATTGATCTATTTTATAATTATATTAGGTTTAAATAAATGGAGGTACTTTACAAATACTTCAGTTGTTTTATTTTGATTAAGCTTTGATAAATTTAATTTCTACCGAAATAAATAATCGGTTAAAAATGTAATACCACTTGCATCTATTATTTATTTTTAAGGACAAAATAAAAAATCAATAATTCTCATATCGATATATTTCAATTAAAATTTTAATAAGTTAACGGTACTTATATTAAAATGTCTGAAACACAACGCCGAATTCACAACTACAGTCACATTAACAATAACGAGTGAAGGAATTGTAAAATTTACTTTTGGGCCAAATTTTTTAATCGTTGGGAAAAATTTCACAATAATATTTAACCTAAAATATATTAGTAATCTAAAAATGTAAACATCAACCACTGTTGAATGAATCTATCTACGTATTTAGAAACGAATACAAATTTATAAACGACAAAATAACATGATAAAACAACGACTAAAAAATTGGCTTAAATGTTTTGTTTAGTTACAGAAACAGAACTTAATATTTAAATTAAGTTCTGTATGAAAGTATGCAAAAAATATTATTTGGATTGGTGATATTTACAAATAACAACTCTTTACAACTCTGGAATGATTTTTCAACTAAGTTCTCAAAATGTTGATTATTTTTACCTGGCCAAATTTCTCAATTGGCCTTAATAACCACATCATATTTTGAAATTATACTTTTATTTGCAATTAAAACACTGCCATCTGCACTGTTGATGTAACAACGCAAAGTTTATGTATTGCACTAGTAGATGGCGTATGTAATTGAAATAATCATAAATTAACATAATTATTAATTATTATTTTAAAGGCAAACTTTAGTCTATGCGATCTGTAATCTCTAAAGATTATACATTTCAATTAAAAGTTGAAAAATCAATCCTCTCAACTTTAATACGATATACCCAACGTGCAATAAATTTAATTTTGGGAAATAGGTGATAGACAAAAATATTTTCTTTATTTATGCCAACAAGCAAAAGACAAATACTATCAATCTCACTCAATTAAAGTTATGTTGCGTTACTAAATCTCAGTAGTGCCTACTGCCTATATGTACACCATAAGCATGGTCGTTTCATTATTACTTCGTTTGTTAATAATATATGAAAGTAATTTTTTTTTTCATCTGTGACAATTAATGTTTTATTTATTTTAATAATTTATTGAGATTGATAGTAAAAATATACGGCCGAAATCAATAGGAACGCTTTTGAGCAGGACGAAGTGTATTTTGGATTTAATTTAATGATAAATTGGTGAAAAATTATTATTGAATTTTTTACTCAATAAATAATATATAACTACAAGTTTTGGCTAGAGCACGAACTTTAAGCTATTTTTGTGGACGTTAAAGCTTCAGTTTTTATTAATGTCATCAAACCTTTTTGGTTGTTTTTTTAAGTCACTTCTCGTGTAGAAATTGTTTCAACTGGAAGCGTTGGAGATCTGGGTTTAGGTGACGTACCTATGCTTACAATATCCAGTATATACCGCATACGAAATACAACCATGCTGGACAGAATGCAGAAGAACAAAGAAGTGCATATGACGGTTATGAAAAGAACTTGAATATTTTGTACACGTAAAAAATACGGCAGGTAGAAGGAGACCTAGGTGCAGACGCTCGTCTTGGTTGAAGTATCTAAATTCTAACACAATCAATAAATTAAAGTAACCATAATGATCCTAAACGTTTGAATGCAGATATGAAAAAAGCAACAATACAGGGGCATCAGACAAAATCACTTTTCGTCAAGCGTGTCCCACTATCGCTAAACAAATTTGTTTAAAAATCATATAAGCTTTGTCACGAGACCATTTTCATACAAATTTGTTTAAAACAAATTGAACTTTAAAAAATAAGCCACTAAGGTTGATAATGATACAAATTATATTATTTAAAGGGTAATATAAATTCACCAATTTATCAATTATTATCTAGGTCATAACTCAATATCTACTCTGTGCAGACTACGACTATTAGGTGCTCCTTTGAGGACTTAATCTATAACAACAGATATTCATAAATTCCATATTATATTGCTTTTCGGTAAATACATGTTAAATGGCATGGCAATTAACAGATAAATAATCTATACCAGTCTAGTATTATCTATACTAGTCATTTATAACTATTTATTGTATTTTATCAGTAGTTACTAGTAGAATAAAAAGATATAGTAAAATTGTCGAATCACGCTCCACCTTAAGGGCCTGTTTCACAATGTCCGGATAAGTTCCAAATAAGCTATTTGTTACTTATTGGTATGATAAATAGTATTTTTGCGTTTCACGACTGTCAGATAGCGCTATACGTCATGAAATTCGAAGTATCTTATTTGGAACTTTTATCTTTCGAATAATTTATGTGTTGCATAGCTATTTGGCACTTTATCCATACATTGTGAAACAGGCCCTTAATCAGCTTTAAATTTTCTTCTATATATTTTCATCGCTCGGCAATGGTTTACCATGCAATATTGAGGTGTCGCATGCTCTTCAAAGGTCGACGCACACATCAACTGGGAAAGGGATCGTCACCGTATCACCTCGAGCCCGTTCAGTATCGTTTGTATGAAACTCCCTACTGCAACGCACACTAATTGGCACTCGACAAATTAAAAAAAAAATATGTAGGCAAAACTTAAATTCAATGGTTGTTGAATATTTCAATAATTTTATAAACATTTAAAATAGGTTTAAAAGAATGTTTACGTAAGCTTAAACCCGTATCGGCGATTATTAAACTGAATTTCACTGGACATTTGATTTTTCTTCAAATTACTCATGAAAATTTTAAAGATACAAGGGCAGGTTTCGTATTAATTCTTAATTCCTAAATTTTGTTTTGTCAATATAATATGAAATGTATGATAACAATTTGAACTTGCAAGAGGTATACCAATATATTGAAAATGCTATATTCACTTTTAGCATATATTAGGAACATTTCTATACGATCTTAGTGTGTCATAAACTAAGTATAATCCGGCTGTAAAGTACTGTATTATATATAAATATACCAGTACAGAGAAGATGAAAAATTAAACGACATTTTGCTTGCAGTATTTATGCTGCTACATATGTATATCTAAAAAAAATACTCTACGTTCTACGTACATACACACGAAATAAATCTACTATTCTAACCAGCGGTTGTTATCTTTTTCATTGTGAATATAGCATTTATAAATTATACATAAAGATACATCTATATAGATAGATTTTAGTGTAAATAGAATTTTAGTGAATTTAAATAAATCTTTGGCACAGCAACAATAGTTATATTTATATAAGAATAAAATTATGTATTTTCTACCTATACCTTAAATATTATTTATATATTGATTTAACTTTTTTTTATTATTATAAAGGGAAATATATTTACAGAGTTGTTATATTAATTTCGTAACAGAATAAAATCAATGAAAAATAATTGTACATTTTTTATTTGATTTCATTGCTTTCTTTATGAAATAAACCGAATAGAACGTTTTCTTTGGTAAAAACTAGTGAATACCTATGCATATTATATTGGGATTGTCTATATTAAGTAATATTTATTAATGTTTAAAATTTATTATTTTTTATAATGTTAAAACAGCTGCCATTAACAAGTAATAACTATATCTTTATTGGTTTATATTATATACAAATAACAAAATATTAATATTATTTTATTTGGTTTCAAGTTTGTATTTGGTTTTGAACGAATAATTTTAATTTGATACCTGTCCCTATCAATAATTGTATTTTTGCATTAATCTGTGCGGATTTGAAAATATGTGTAATTGTTTCTCAATATTGTATATGTCGCAGTAAAGTTGTTAAATCAGAGAGTTAATTGATTGAATATCGATCTTTAATTAACTGTCTAGAGATTCAACTCTCTGATTTAACTACTTTACTGCGACATACGACTACTTGGCTAATAGTTATAATTAGTGCCCCGAAAAAATAAATGGTAAATAAGATCTAAATCTCATTTATTTTTATTATTTTTTTAATTGTTATTTAAACAATTTTATATAAATACTTTAACTTAAAATGTTCAGGGCAACTAATTTACTAAATGTTGAGTTGGTCTTTTTAGTGCTATTTCCAAACTAGTGCATTTTATTTCTATTTGACTAAATGTGTATGGCAGTATATATGGCCCTTAGATTTTATATTATATTTTTAATTATTTAAAGAAATCTTCGTGGGCAATCTGGAAAAGCTTTTAAATATGCATTTGTTTAGTAGTATGGTAGTAACAAAAAATATTTATTAATTATAATTCTTCACATGACATCAATAAGTTGGAAATACTTTGATAGCGACATTAACGATATGAAAACGATAGCGTTTCACGCTCAGCCATTTTTAAATATAATTTTTTTGACATACCCACCTAATTTAGCACACCAATTACACATATACAATATTTAATATATAAAACTTTTTAATAATATCGATTTTGCTATATCTCTCGCACAATGATAAAAATATATTCTTAACATTCGAACAAATTTTATAAATTATATAATTTACAGATAAATAATATTTGAATATTATTTAGTAGGAATTATACCAAGAATGAGTATATTATGATGATTATAATCAAATCAAAAACACTTGCAAAAGATATTTTTAAACACATTATCTTAACTGTACGCGTGTATGTCACAAAACTTATCTTAAACGGCTTGACCGATTTGAATGAATTTTGAATGATTTAGATTTATAAAAACCATCCAAAGCGATATAAAGCGATACTCATGCTTGGCACAATAAATATTATTGCTATTATATACGTTCCGTAATGTATTACGTTAATTCTTTTAAAAAAAGTTACTCCCGCTTCGTAACAGTCCACAAAAAGTACTTCTGTATGTGGACAGCACTGGTTACTAAGAGGTTACAATAATTTTTGAGCGTATTTAACGGGCTTCGTAAAACGGTAAAAAATACATAATAATAACGTTTTATACACTTTCCTCCTGGCTGCTTTGGTCGGAACGAACCGAGTTTAAGTCCGGCTCTCTCATTGGTGGAGGAGAACCGAATGGAAAGTCCTGGTGTAAAAAAAAAGATTTTTTTTTATCTCAATATACTGAATAGTATCGGCCTTATACGTTGATATTATATTAAGTTACATAGAATTTTGTGAACAAATATTGCAATAAGAATACATACAGGTTTTTTAAAGTTAATACAAAATTGTAATTAATATCACTTGTTTTAAATTATTTATTTGATAAAATTATTATAATGCTAGAAGACGTCAATCATATGCTTAGATTTTTATAGATTTACTAACCTGTGCGGGTAGATTTCGAGGCGCGGGTGGTGCAGGGGGCGGGTCACGTGGCGCGCGGGGGGAGGCACATTCGGCGCATTCCCCACCCGTACTGCGGACTGAGCGGCGGGACCATGACTCCGGCATACACCTGAAACATGAATAAAATAAGAAAAATATATAATTTTGGCATATAACCAGGGGCGTTACAACCCTTGAAATTTCTGTATCTCTTTCTAGAAATATTTTTCTCAATAAAAGCAGTAAACTCCAATTTATTCAATCTGCTAAAGTCCTGGCAAACATTTTGTTTTTGAGCGTTCGGAAGAGTTATTTCGGTTGATCCCTCCTCCTAATTTCATCACCGTACGGGCCGTACTAAAAATTAAAAAAAAAGTCTCCAAAGCTGGCAACGCCACTTAAATGAGTGTCCATGGCCTATGGACATGGACGATTACTGGCATTTTTGGGCATTCCGTAGACTCGTTTCCTATAAAAATATCTCCTATGGAAATACTCACGCGTGATGAACGATGTGCGCGCAAGGTAAGGAAGCCAATGGTTCGGGTCTATCGGCGAGTGGTTCCCGACATTTAGCACACGCGGGTGCAGCCCAGGCGCCAGCTGCTTTGCGTTGTCTTGCGGCTGCGTTGTTATCTCCCAACGCTGTGTAGATCTCAGCTAAACGTAGACGCACGCGGCGGACTAGCATCTGCAATAAGAACATTTATTGGAAAAAGAAGTGAAATTCCAGCTAGTTATTCTGAAGGCTATTAGATATGGTTGTTTCATTTGGCTGGTAGACATGTAAAGATTAACTGTGGTCAATGGCTGGATTTGACCGTCACGGCTACCAGCCGGCTTCTCTGTTAAATAAGGTACCTAATGTATGTGCAGGAGCTAGTTTGTAAATACTATTAGCGATATCTTCAGATATGCTAATTTCAATTTAGTTCTATTCTTTAAACCAAAGCGTGCGGACTTTGTTTACAAAAGTTTTGGGCAAAGCAATAGCAGTACACATAAGTACTACGCGCATATCCTGTTTGGCTTCTGTGTGGCAATGTTGTGTGTAACTTATGTGCGCACAGTGTTGCACACTTGTACCCTAAGAACAATTTCTGCCGAGAGTTGCTAATATTGACGGGCAGGAAAACGTTGTGCTTCAATATTGATCATTTAAAAAAAATACTTGCCATACATTAAATGTGCGATTGATTATTGCGATTGCGTGGAAAAAAACTATTAAGGTACAAGAGATACGGGTAGCATTCCCGGATGAAAAAAAATGCTGGTTTCTCTAAGCATAATCACTTTATTGTAGAGGGAAACTTACGGGATTGATAGTATTAAACAAAAACACTTAGGTATATCCAGTTATAAACTGTATATTGCTATCACATTGTCTCCCCCGCTAAATCTTATGAATTTATTTGTCTGTCTCTTTTTACTGTCGCTTTCGTTTCATCGACATTCACACTTTCTTTATTTTAGTTCTTATCAAAATTAAACATAAAAATTTTAATAAAAAAATAATTTCAGGAAAAGTCTAATACTGGGCTTATTTACATATTATCAATTATAAAAACGTTTTGCATTCATTGTAGTTTTTATAAAAATAAATAATTGATATTAAACTAAAAAAATAAAATTGCATTCGTCTTATCATCTTGATACCACGTGTAAATTTTAAATAACATATTTAGATTACCTTAGATCCAACAGAAGTAGCAACCTCAAGCAGCCGGGTGTTAAACTCCAGAGGGCGGCAATTGCATATTCGCCCTTGGACCCGAAGCGCCTCAAGACACCTTGCCGCACCGTCCATTGCCTCCATCTGGGCCAAACGGTCCCCCAAAGACTGCCCCGCTCCCATTGCTACTTCGTAATGTCTGTAAGAGACAAGAGTTAAGTTTAATGTTTTATATCTTAATATGTTGAATATTTAAAATGCATATAACGAACTGAACCTTTTTGCGAACTAAAATAGGTTGATGTGTTGTTAGAAAATACGTTTAATAAATTAGGCATTAAAGGACGTCCCTTACGCGGATCATCATTGAGATTGTTACGTCCACGTTTAAACTCGTCAAACCAATTGGAAATAGTGGCACAAGTGGCACTATTTTTACGTAGATGAAGAGTTCTTCTTCTTTTAGTGCCATTCCATTACTGAGGGTTGGCCATCAGTCTCTTGAAGCGTGTCTTGTCCTGTGCCAGATGCAGAAACTCTTCCGCGATTGCAATACACGTCCTCTCCCTAACATTGCCAAGTCATGCTTTTACTTACTTGTACCAACATGCCGTTTACCCTGGATTTTACCCATTACAAATAATTGCAAGAGGTGGTAGCGGTCTTGACGCAACACGTGGTCCTGGTACGCAACTTTTCATTTTTTAATAACTGAGATAAGACTTACTTTATATAATACATAAATATTAATTTAATTTAATTTTTTAAATACAAATATATAAATACTTACCTCAAAGCCTTGTTAAAGTCACATTTTCGTCGGTATACGTCCCCCGCTATTCTCACAGCTCGTGCAAAACTGCCTTGATCACCTGCCACGGTTGAGAGACGCAGGGCTTCCTGGAATTAATTAGAAATTTGCCATTCTATATATAAATACTTACGCGATATGTAAAAAACATTCAGATTCAAAACTTTAGTAGTGGAAATTTCTCTTTCTTTCTTTCCCAGGATTCTTAGGGAATACAAGGAAGAAAGACATCGTAATATGACCCAACATCAAGCAACCTAATATGCCATATGTAGTTAATAATTGTAAAGTATGAAGAGAAGACATACATATCACATGCTACCAATATTCCAAAATCATATTTTCAGTCTAAAAAATAAAACTAACATTACAATAATCGTACGCGTCCCCCAGCTCTCCTCTTGCCCTTAGCGCAGCGGCCATTTGTAATAAAGCAAGTCTGTGGTGTCTAGTGTTGAGATCAGTCGCGCGAGGACCGCGGCCGAGGTCACACGCGCGTGCCGCACAAGCAACAGCTCTTTCTGTATCACGAAGGCGACGCCAAAGTTCTGAGAGACCTACATATACCTGGAATTGGTAGAAAAAAGATTTGGCACCGATTCATCACAGAAGATTCAGGTGGCACTAATTCGACTCAGATATACTCGTACGCTTTATAGCTTTTCTTCAAACTCTTTCAGAAATTTAGTTAACGATTAGAGAAATAAATCAATATTATTATTCATAGATATATAAAGCATATTCTACAGCTGTTGACCATGATAATCAGTAATAAGTCATAATAAGTTACCAATCCAGAGAGAGAACGAACTAACCAGTCTTCTAGAAGGTTCGGTATATTTGAACTTCTTTCAGTTATTATCGCTTAAAATCTTACTTGAAGTAGAAGTGTATTGTCGTTTTGTGCTTGTGCAACAGCCAATGCCTTTTGAAAGCTGTCCATCGCCTTCGAGAATGCCCCGAGCTCCAAACTGACGCTGGCGACTGTGAGATGAACACAGCCGGCAGTAGAGCCTCCCCCACAGTCATTGTATAGTGCATGACGAGCGTAGGAGAGTGCTCTAAAAAATAGAAATTTATTTTATATATCCATTTAAAAATGTATTATGAAATTTTACGAAAAGGTATATCCCAAAAGAATAAAATTTTCAGTGAAAAATTGTATGTAATTTTCATGCTAATTCCATTTTAACAAAGAATGTAGTGGACTTACCTGTCTAATCCGCCAAGGGTCTGTTGAGACCTGGCCAGGTTGAGATAGGCTTCAGCCCTCATAGGAGCCGAATCCAGCTCTTCTGATATACCCAGTTGACGGTTTGCAAACTCCAGAGATTCCCTGAAAGATTTAGTTGTGTCTTTAGGTCTGGGCCTCAGATTTCTGAATCTGTTTCATGATCATTTTTCAATCTAATGGGCAAGTAGATAGTTAGGTAGCCTTCTGTCTGACACACGCTGTCGACTTTTTGAGTCTAAGTCGTAACGGTTTCCTGAAGATGTTTTCCTTCACCGTTCGAGCGAATGTTAAATGTGCACATAGACAAAAGTTTATTTGTACACAGCCGGGGATCGAACCTACGACTGCAAGAGACCACTAGGCACGCTGCTCTTGAATTAAAACACATTAATATTTGCAATTCAGGTTTTAATTAAAAGACATCATACCTATACTTTCCAAAGTCCATAAAAGCCTGATAAAGATGTCCAAGCAATGCAAATTTATCGCTTCGATGCCTAACGCCTCGTAACGCAGACAGCCATATTTTAACTGCTTGTCGTTGTTCATTCTGACTGTATAGTCTTACCCCGCGCTCAATCTGAAATACATAGTTTTTTGTCTTATATCATTTGTTTAGTTACATAGCCTAAATAAACAAAACTATAAATCATATTATGTTCATTCTTAATAGTTTTAATAAACTATAGGCTAGATAAGAATAAACATTTAGATTTCGAAAACCATTGTAACAAAATTGGCGCCAGGTCCAGACGACACTGCACTACCACAGATAAATTAAAAAAATTACCGTAGAGATAGCGAACTACATATATTTTTGTATGGAATAACTTTATGATATTTAATTTTCTTATACTGTTTGTGAGTGTTGGAGTTATAGAATAATAAATATAGAGTAAATTTTCAACTTTGTATGTTTAAAACATTATAAATATTTCCTTTTAAAGATCCGGTCAATTTCTTCAAAATAACTTTTTCCCACACTTTCCATTACATATCATATACACATTTAAAGTATATTCGAGAACGAATTATTTATCACCCGTATAATGTATTTAATTTGGATCAATTACCTTCCGCCTGGCTAGATATTGGTCGATTCTAGATCTTACGATCCGGAAGCATTCACACCATCCCATAGAAGGACGATGTGCTGGACCGAACCGCGCCCCCCATCGCCCATTGCGCACCTCTGTTGGGAATTCCTCGGAGAACGAGTATAGTTCTGCTAAAAGTTATAAAAAAACATGTATTGTGTTGATACCGGTTGCAATATACAAAATATATTTATAAATAATCCACAGCTTTAATACATTGAATTGCTTACACAATGGATACAAAGTAATAGCCGTAAATCAAAACTTTAAATGTTTAAAAATATGTATGTTATAATTAGAGTAAATAATAAAATCATTTCTCGGATCCGAGTGGTCGGTATAAGGAAAAAATATAACAATGGGTGCCGAATACTCGGATCCGACAGCTAGGGATGGCAATCGTTTAAAAATGAACGGGACGCTCACACGAGCCGAGAAAAGAGCACTTACTGTGTTAAAAAATAGATTATTTAAAATGTAGCCAATATGGATCACATATAGGCCTAACGTTACGTACTAACAAATAGGAGCATTCGTAATAACAACGGATAAGTCTAACACAAGCAGGCATAGAGATGCTTTTAGTTTAATTTTTAATGTGATTCCACAATAATTTCCAGTTCTCAGAATTTCCATTTTATAAACTCTATACTAGAGAATGTTTTACATTAATCCTGTAATGTTTTTGATTATATTAACCCGCGATTTAATACGAATTCATTTATGTTATAACAAATAATACTTGTTTTCACGAAATTTTTCATCTTACACTTATCCAACAATATCACAATGGAAAAGTTTCTTGTTGTTACTTTAAACTTAAAAGCGTGAAGCGACGACCCGACAGCTTTTGCGGGTTGAAAGTTTGTGAATCGAAGTTCTTTAAGTATGGCGTGTTGGGATGGCTTAAGAATTTTACTTCTAATAAAGTAACGTTTAGTAATCATAACAAACAAATATACAGTTTTTACAATTTACTTAACCTACATAGTAATAACAAAAATATAAATAGAAATAAAAACAAATTTAAAAAGTTTGGTCCCTGTGGCAGAAATTTACAGCAGTATTTCCTCGCTGTATTGCCATACTTATTCATTGAGCTTCTTAAATTATATGATAAAAAGTACATCTATGAATTTAAAACCTGGATATACCAGTGATTAGTATGAATAGTGACCTTTTTTATTTGAGTTTTGTTGTCTTAAAAAAACAACTCTATAAGCAATTACTAATACTGTATGATATAAAATATATAACGAAAGTAAGAATAAGTAGCTGACCTGGTGGTTCATCGTGGCGGTGTCGCGATGGGTCAGGCGAGCTAATCAACCGCGAAGCAGACAGCTGGTGCGCAGGCGCCCTGCTGAAATACATAGAAGGTCATTTAATTTATATTCTTTACTTTATAGAACCGTACCGTACGTAACATATATTTTCCACAATATTTACTAATGCTACTGTCTTTTAACTTTATCATTATTAAGGTAAACCAAAGGAGCAAGAGTGCAAGAGGCTATAAAACTCAATATTTTATTCTTTATTATCTGCATAATTGATTGTTAAAGTACTCGGTCTAAGCAATACATTTATACTACGTCCAGATCTCAGTATGGTATCGCAGTTAATACAAATATATCTCATATACTACGGCAGTCAATACATACTGTAACAAATATGTATACATAATGTAGAGAAACAATCCGAGCTTAAAACGAGCGTCTCGTGTTCCCTTTCCGATTAATACACATACCAAATTCACCTTCTCAACATCAACATCCACGAAACAAAACTTTTGACTGTTAGACAACTATACTTACTATACTTAATACGCACTTTATTAGGAAACAAACACAGACCACACCACATCATACACAAAGCAAGCATGTGACGTGTTTTCTTCTTTAATCACTTTTTAAAAAACAAAATTCTCAGTAACGATACAAAACTTTATACATACACTAACACTTCTTAACACTAACATCTTAAACAACATCTGAACTTGTCCTATGCTGAAATGTAAAACTTTCTTTCAACATAATATAAAATGTAATGCCTAGCTGGAGACTACGAGGAGTCAGATGAAGGAGACTGCACAGAAAATTCTAGTACGGGGACTAGTGCTGTTATTTTAAACTTAAAATATCCTTATTATTTATTACAGTGTTTTCTATATTCTTTGTTTTATTCATATAAATAAAAAACCACTTACCCGAGGAAGTCGCGTGACTCGAGCGAGTCCCATGACATATTCCGCGGGTGGAGCCGGCAACGTCACCTGTTAGCCGGGTGCATTGCACACTCTTTGTTCCGCATAACCTATGAACACACAATTCATATGAACCATAATCATGCTTGACTCTTGGAACACCTGTAAACATCCTAAGATTGGGGCATACATTACTGTGTCTAGGTGATTATTATTGTTTATGGACAAGAAAAAATTTCAGCACTATACCTATACAATATAAAATACGTCATACTAAAATAAGAAAAATAACCAAAGCAACAGACGTTTTAAGCTACGCAAAAAAATTTAAATGGAAGTTGGCAGGACATGTTGCCCGGCTAACTGATCATAGATGGACTAAAAAAGTAACTTTCTGGAAAGGTCCACTAGGCAAAAGAACAAAAGGTAGACCTATTACACGATGGGAGGACGACATTAAGCTGGTCAAAATTGGAGTAAAATAGCTGAAGACAGAGATAAATGGGCGTCACTGGAGGAGGCCTACACCCAACTTGGGGTTCCAGACGAGAGTTAAATACTGGAAATAAATGGCTTTTTTATTTTTTTTATTTTTTTTTATTTTATACCTATACAAAATAGATTTTGTGATCCATTCCTCTAGATAGCAAGCTATGGAGACGGAGGTCATAGTTAACAATACACATGACGAGCTATAACTCAAGATGGCTCTGTATATCGAGAGCAAACAACGTAGACGGCGAGAGAACGTTCAAATAAATAAACTACTCTAAATGTAAAATGTAATGGCGAGTAAATGAACTAATCTATTTAGTTAGAAATAGTTAACCAACATAATAAGTCAGTTGAAAAACTACTTTTATATGTATTTGTCGCGTTCGTAGACAATACTCCTATAGTTATATTTAAACAAACCACAGCGGTTTTCTAATGATTTTATTTTATTATTCTGTAAAATAAATAAATTTAAAAAATCATAATAGTATGTAATAAAGACATCAATAAATTACCCAACGTATTTTTTATATTTCATACTTTTAAATTTAACCTCTATGGATTTGCAACACTTAGTAATTGAAGTTAAGGATAACATTAGTCAATAATTATAAAAAACAAAACAGAAACTCATTTCAACTGCAGTTCTAAGTTGAGATATAATATGTCTAGAAGTCAAGTGGGTCCTGGTAAATCATATTAGCCTAGCCTTCTACATAGATCTGGGTCACAGCGAAATGTCACTGAAAATAGGTCAGCTTAGCACCCTAAATACATAACCTGTATTCCTTGATATAGGTAATAATGTCCTTTTCCTAACCTATATAGTACTGTCCAAGGACCTTGCGTAATTCAAGTAGGTCACTAGATTTTGACCGAGTGCAAAAATACTTTTTGTTACTTCGTTTTTAGAAGGGTTACGGGTATTATGTATATGGTAACAGATTTAGAATTACCACGTATTTTTTTAAAACTCTCCTAGAAACTAGTGACATTTCAGATAGCCGTTTTTAATTGCAGCAGTCCATATATAATCGAATAATAAATATTTTTTTATAAAAGCGATTTTTTATGAATACCTTACGTCTTTCTGATATTTTCTGCATGTTTCATATATTAAAGTTTGCTTTTTTTTATATATTTTATTGTTACCTATAATTTTATTTTTGTTGATTTGGTCTAGCACTATACTCTTAGTAGTATTGCCTGAAAGAGATCGCTTGTTAGACAAAAGGCCACCAGTGGCATCCCTAATGTTATTTTTTGTAATAATATATTATAAATAATAAATATAAATAAAAAAAAATTAAATTAAATTAAAAAAAAATTAAAATTCATTTCAACTGGCAGGAAATATAATTATTTTCATAAACGTACTATGTATAAATTATTTATACATAGTATGGTTTTTATTTTATTAAAATTAGTATACAAAGAGTAGAAACAATAGAAACAATGTGCTTGGTACTGATGAGTCTTAGCTCACTTGGTAATTGCCATAACGTAAAAAAATCATTCCCAAACACATATTAGTGCATCAGATTAATAGAACAAATAGGCAGAAGGCTTATCTAATGTTAAAAGACACCGCGGACTAAAGACAATGCGACCTTTTAGGAATTGGTACGTTATCTTATTATTTAATTTTACGGAATAAAAATTATTTTATAATATAGTTATAACCTTAAATTATATATAAACACTAGCGGATCCGACAGACGTTGTCCTGTCTACACGTCTTTAATTTCAAAATTTAAATTTTTAATAAGCCATTTTGATGAAAATTATTATTCAAATGTTATGACAATATCTAACGATCCAGCACATGGTCACACACGATATAACACAATGATAACAAAACTTTTTTTAAATTTCGGGACAGACTAAAATTATAATTAAATTAATTAAAATTAAAAATTAAAATTAAAAAAAATAATTAAATATAAATAAATTAAATTAAATAATAATTAAAATTATGCAATTTTAACGTAAGACCATTAAAACAAGACAATTTTATCTGAACGACAAATTAGAGAAAAGAAGAAAGAGAAGTAGAAAGATACGGTGAATGATTTTACCCTTACAATACTAGACCTCTAAAAAAATAACTTAAATTTTGGCAACTTAAACCAACACAACTAACACATCACGATATGGTAACTTATCAATTATGGTATGTGTTCGTTAATAAAAAAAATAAAAGGGGTTATATATAATAGCTGCTGGATTGGCTTTGAAGTAGATTTTTTTTTATCTTTTAACCTATATAACCAGCCTTGACTAAGACTGGTAAGCTCCATTTAAGTATGTAAAAATTAAAAGTATTTTCAATTGAATTTTTTATTATTAAATAACAGGGGGCAAAAGGGGAAAACTTCATTTTAAGTGAGCTTTAATGATCTCGTAAGCTCTTTTCTAGACTATAAGTCGTATTAGTTCGCAAATTGTTTTACATTGTTGTTGAATTAAACTTAAATTAATAGTAACAATTAGCACTCCGGCACTTCAATTGATTTTCCAAAAAAAAGTGTTTTGTTAATAAATAAATCAGTAATCTAATTATAGTTGTATAAAGTATTTTATATTCCAAACGAATTAGAATTTTTTTAGAAAAATTCATCCATCTTTATAATAGGGATCATAAATACAAAAAAATAACCACGACAGTGAAATAAATAAAATAAGAAAGCATTTTCATTTCTTTCAAAAAACATAATAAGCTATCATCATTTTTTTAAATAAATAACTTAAAGTTTTTATAATTTTTTTCTACACTTAGTTATATATATATATACAGACAAAATCTGTTAAAACAACATAGAAGGGACTCCTCATATTTGCTCGTAAAAACCGATAGTCGTAACATCCAATGATGTTGTTATTAAGTACCTAATACAATAGAATTCAGCCGGGACCTTTGATTTTGGCCAATATAACGGGTTTGTTGTTCTAAACGATGTCGTCGTAAACGGTTTTATCTGTATATATATATATATTTCTTTATTATTTTGCAAGAAAC
This sequence comes from Pieris rapae, assembly GCF_905147795.1. Taxonomy (NCBI): domain Eukaryota; kingdom Metazoa; phylum Arthropoda; class Insecta; order Lepidoptera; family Pieridae; genus Pieris; species Pieris rapae. The sequence continues at coordinate 3,249,216 of NC_059523.1, read as the reverse complement.
CTTCCGCAGGTGAAGGCCTCCTCGAAGGATGTCCAGGTATCTCGTCTGCCCTAAGTTGACCTGTTTTGGCATCGATATTTTATATATTAGTAATATATTATGTACTATGTTCCAGATACAATACAAGATAATAAAATATGTTTTGCGGAACTTGTTTTGTTTTACTTCAAAATTAATGGTTCAAACTTATGAACGAAGGTCGAAGAGTTCAATGATAAGAATCCCATGTCACCAATAATTTTGCCAAGTTTATCACACTCGTAATAACGAATAACGAACCAAATATGGTTTTCATATTTGTACTTTATATAAAAAAAAAGTAAAAAAATATTTTTGTGTTAATTGCTGACCACTTTTATTTGTTAAAAATAAACGATTCATCAAAATTAATTTAAAAAATTACCGGAATTCACTTCACGCGTAATTATTTACGCGATATATGTAATACTACGCCAGTAAATTAGATTTAACTGAATTTTATCGACCTGAGAACGTAAAATTCCTTGGGTGCGCGTTTTTTGCTACAGAGTTTATTCAGAACGTTATATTAGTATATTATCTGATTAAGTAGTGAGATTTACGTAAACAATTTCAAATATAAATTGTATATTATCTAAAAATTTTAAGGTTATAAAACGAAACGTAAGTCATATTAAAAAGATGTTTTCATTTTCTCTGCTCTAAAAGTGTCCTTATTTCACACTAGAAGTGCATATTCCTATCTCACAAAAGGTGAGCCTAAAACCTCAATCTAGATAGATATTTTCTAAAAATTCCTATATTTAGTACTTACAGCTTTTTCCACTTCACTTAATCCGAGCACTAAGCCAAAATGACATTAAAAACATTAATGCATTTGTTTTTTGATTATTTTATTGTAATTTCACGGTAAAGTCCTTGTTCTGACTTGGAGCACACCCCGCACTGAGGGATGTTGTGCAGAGGAACAGCGAAACCTATGGAGTGTTACATTTTAAATTTAATTGGCTTGTAAAAAATTCATAGCGATTATATGCCTTTCACGCTGCATTTTGTATGATGTTTTTCGCAATTGTGAAATATTGTTAGCGAAAGTATTTTTGGGACAGGAACAATTTAAGTAGAAAGCATAAAAACTGTAATCATTATTAAAAAATGCAATGACAGATCAACATTCATTGTATATTATAATACCTATATATATTTTTTATATATAATTTAACATTTATAAATGTATATAATATATTTATTCAACTTCCACAAATAAACAATTTTTCTATTCTATTAAACAATTTTCACTCGCTACAATTCGGGCTCTAAACACATAATGATGATGTGAAAGATATACCCTATACAAGTTTTCTTAATAAGATCTTAAAAAATAGTTTAATCATGACTCCATAGATTTGCAGTTCCTCAGCATCCCGCTGTCCCCTTTCGCCAAGAACAAAGCGCATGCGCGTGTAGAATCGACACATCAAAAACGTTTTTCCATTTAAATGCACATAGTATGCCTAACGCCTATTATTAGTTCTTATACCACTATTTCTCAGTGGTGTGGGAAAGTAATAGAAAATACCAGAGAGGACCTGGACTTAAATAGGGACGGATTACATTTCGTTCTTTAATTTTTTTCTTTATTGACACGGATGACACGGTTTTATACCATATGTGATAAAAATCCATTGGTGCACAACCGCGATTTGAAACTTCAGAAGGCTTCAAAGGCTCTCCTGTCAGATATTAGGCCTGCTTCATATTTAGTGAAAATATATAAAATACATACTTGTAAATATTCATGAGTTTCTTATTAATTTAAGGAATGTTTCTTTTAAAAAATAAGGCACTTTAACTAATAAGGTTCTTTTTGTAGGCTTACGTATTTTTAAATTGGGATAAAATAAAATATTTCTTAATAAAATTTATTTTCAAATACATATTTGAATCGGAAAACGTAAGTTATAAAGAATGTCTACACCCCGTTTAAAAAAAAAGAAATTCCCGCCAACTCGATCATCAAAATGTCGTTTCAAAAAACGAACGCATAAACACGCTTTCAGCTCCACAAATTGAAAGAAAAAATATTGTCAGCATCAATTTTAATCCAAACAGTAATAAATTGGCATCTCTCAACGACATTAGACGCACACAGCCACAGTTTATTATTAGAGGACATATTTTGTTAATCCCAAATCAACCCTCGACTTCAGTCCGACGCGTGTCTCCGCGCAATGCGCGCGAAACGTCATTGTCAAAGTTTTTTGCCATAGAGTACGGTAGAAAACCTTATTGCACAAAGTTTCATATTAAACATAATATATGTATAATATACATAATTATACTGTAAAATGTTTTAAAACAAATAGAGCTTTGGGGGTTTTTTTTCACTGTGAATATATCTCTCTTTTTCTTCGTCAAGTGGCATGTGATTTTTTTAAAATGAGTTATGGATTCGCGGATTTTGAATTGAATAAAAACTGTTGTGATGTTAAAAGTGAAACACAGACTGAAGAGAGGGAAGAAGTTCATGTTTTGGGTCCAAGTCGACGGTGCTTGGCCTGGGCCTGTAAGGCCTGTAAGAGGAAAACTGCAGCGGTTGACAGAAGAAAAGCAGCTACATTGCGGGAAAGGCGGCGGTTAAGAAAAGTGAGTATTGGAGGATGAATTATAGTAGGTATATCTATTTTCTTTTATTAGGATTTCAACAAAAGTTGTCTATTAGTACATATAAATTACGCACAAATATATTCTCAAGTCCATTAAACTTTTTATATGTATAACCACGCATTTCCGGGAAGAAATCACTTAGAAGTGATCATTTATACTTAGCCTTTAGATTTATGACTGGAATCGATGTTTAAGTGTTTGAATCTGAAAATTTTCAATAAATAAATGCGGCAGAACGAATGTTACTACATGTATAAATATATCAACGTTAATTATTTTATGCATATACGCATATCAAAGTTATATAAATTAGATAATATAAAACATTACTGTTTTAATGCTCTTTGTAAATCAGTACATACGTAATGTTTTATAGATACTTTAAAACTAGAGCAAGCATGACAAACGAACAATTAAAAACTCAAAATAAAAGCGTAGCTGGGTTTCTATAGAAAATTACTCGTAATGTCTTAATAATTTACTATAACCTACTTTGAAAAAAAGGATTATTTATTCAATTGTATTTATATTTCGTATTATAACTACATAATTAAAAGTATTTTCATCATCATTATAAGCTTTGTTCGTTTCAAATATAAATAGGTCTCAATGTTTTAACATTTGATTTGTTAAGTAAGGCTTATAAATAAAACAATGTTAACAATAGGTAAAGCAATGAGCAATATAATTAATATAATTAATTAATAATAAAGTAACACAACTTTATTGTTTTGTTGAATTTCTACATCGAACTAACGAAAAAAGATAATCATGTGTAAGATTAGTTGTTGGTCGGTTTGTTGTCAGAAAGTTCACACAATATGTAGAAAAACGAAGACTTCTATGCAATTCTGGCCGACTTATCTAATATCTACTCATTACCATGCTCTGTATTCAAACAATATATTATAATATATTTATTTTTTCCAACACACAAATTAATTACAATATTCTTAACATGGGTAATAATTATAATAATAATTAAGTATGGATAAATAGAAAATACGAACAAATTTAAAAGTTTGTTCCTTGTGGCATTTCCTCGATGTATACATACATATTCGTTTAGCGAAGTAAGCACAGGCCGGGGTCACCCTTGTCAAAGCGCGGATTTAAATCCAGCCCAAGAGGGTTTATAATAATTTGGTTATATTTCCCTTATTTATATAAATAGAACAAATTGAACAACGAATAAATAATTTAAACTGATTGATCGTTTAAGCCAGCGTACGTGATGTAGCAGCACTTTACATATTTAGACCAGATTAACTCCTTGTCAATAAGACAAGGAAATCTTTTAATTTCGTTGTCACATGGGTCAGGATTAAATGGTATTATGATCTGATATCTTAATTTCTTTAGCTGATTTTATAATTAAGCAGACTCAGGGTCTGTTTCACAATGTATGGATAAAGTACCTACCAAATAGCTATGCAACACATAAATTATTCGGAAAATTAAAGTTCCGAATAAAAACCTTCGCGTTTCATGACGAATACCGCTATGTGACAGTCGTGAAACGCTACAATAGAGTTTATCCTACCAATAAGTAATAAATAGCTTATTTGGAACTTACCTGGACATTGTGAAACAGACCCTTAATAAATCGCGATGCACCCATACCATAAACTATAATATCGAAAAATATATAATATTAAACACTTAAGAAACAGGGTATCGCTTATGTTATTTCACTCTGCAAACATATAAAGATGTCAACAAGAGACATCATCGAATTCGAAACAGATTTGTGTATCAATCAGCTGGATTTGTGCGTAACAATTTGTGTGATACTGCCGGCCATGGGCACTCAGTGCCAGAGGGTTCGCGAGTGCGTTGCTGGCCTTTTATGAAATATGACGGTCGGTTTTTGAAGTCGAATAGGTTTGGAAATACTTCTTTTTATTTGAAAGCAATTTTACTCACACACAACATTGTTTATCAAATAAGATAAGTTTCTGGAACCCATTGGGTTCTATATGAGGAACTAATCTCAACCATATATATTATATACGATTAATGAAAAGTCATTTTAATTAGACGAAAAAAAAAACTATAACTTAAATTTCAAATAATTGAAAGCTGTCAAATGTTTAAAAGTAGTAACCCGTATTTAAAAGTAAATTGAACATAATTAAAAATGAACTATAAACCTAACGAAGGCGATAGTTATTTTTTCTTAAGAATCCGAAACTGAAAATCTCAACACACGGCAGTAATTACAGTTGACGTATGCTCAAGGGAATTCTGACGGACGTTTTAAAAGCTATTACGTGTGACATGCTCGTTTATAACTCCCCTTAATGTCGGCTTTTAAATATTTATAAATATATTTTTTATTTTCGTCTTAATCTCGTCTTGATGTACTTCTAATGTAAGTATTTTTGAGGCCAAGAAAATTACGAAAATTTAAAATTTGATTCTCATTGACGAGTTGCCTATGTATAAAAACAAAGAACTTATGTTTAATATAAAACGTGTTGCTTTTTATAAATTAGAACTCACCAAAAAAGTAATAATTACATAACGTAACCAATGAAATGCGGCAAAACAGGCGCCAAATCTGCCGCCATAGACTACAAATTGCGCGCCAAATTAACAAAATAACTAATGGATAATAACTAAGGGAAATCTGACATCTAACTTCGTGAAATTTTATTTATATTTATTAACTTTAATTTCATAACCATCTTCTAGGTCAAATAATATCAATGTGCGCAAAACGTATTAAGTATCTTAAATTATTGTAACGTCTAAATTTTTTTTATTCCTGAATTTTTCCTTGGCACATGTTATAATCGCGTATAATATCGCAATTGTTAATATTTCATTCGTATTACTCCAGTTGCTTAAAATGGCAACAATAATAAATGAAGAAATAATAATTTTAAATAAAAATATTACTTATATACCCAGCTTAAACACGAAATACAAAATTTTCTGTAATAAAAATAAGTGAAGAGGTATTAAATATAGTTTTTGGGAATATAAATATACATTATTTGTAAAACCCAATTCTGAAAAGTAGAGAGAATTTAATCATCAAATTATATGTCATCAAAAAATCATGTGCATAAATCTGAAACATATGAAGTATAATAATAGATTCAAACAAGCATAAGATCAACTTTTCACAACTTCATGAGCATTGATATAACTGTTATAAAAATATCTAAATCGTATTTGACAGATTTATTTGAAACGATCATAATATTTAATGACATTTACAAAACGATACACGAACATAAAATAAAATTCTCTTTGAGTGAACTAATAAATTTATTTTTATGTGAAAATAACATGTATATCTATTTCCGTTTAATGAGACATCTTTATTAGTTTTATGAATAGGTGAATTCTTGGTTCAAAATATGAGAAAAAAATATTAACTAAAGTAATCATTCAGGGGGTAATAATTGAGGGGCCTTTTTTGATTGTCACTTTTAAACTCGATATAAATATTTCAGAAGTAACAGTAACCATTTATATAATATATGTTTTGTATAACATTAAAATATATTATTTTAATATTATTAACAGTGTTTCCCTAATGGCTTCAGCCTGCAACTCACATCCTCGAGATCGTTGGTTCGATCCCTGGATGTGATCGCTGGTGTGACTTTCTATGTGTGCATTTAACATTCGCTCAAACGAAAAAATCCTGAGAAACCGACATGTCTTAGACCCAAAAAGTCAACGGCGTATGTCAGGCACTGGAGGCTGATCACCTAATTGCTTATTGAATCACATAGTATAAAACAAAGTCGCTTTCTCTTTCCCTATGTCCCTTTGTATGCTTAAATCTTTGAAACTACGCAACGGATTTTTTTAATAGATAGAGTGATTCAAGAGGAAGGTTTACATGCATAATAAAATAAATAAAATAAAATAAAATAGCCTTTATTGCTGAACTTATTTTTACAGTAATTTTTCTTACAAATACGTTTATAACTTTTAACAGTTTCTTTTCTTTTCATAAATCAGGTATCGGTAAACGGTCGTTTCTACATTTCAGCTTGTCTTTCGACATAGGCCTCCTCTAAAGATTTCCACTCTGTTCTATTTTTCGCTATGCGCGTCCATATTGGGCCCGCCACTTTTTTGATGTCGTCCTCCCATCTTCTAGTCTGTCTGCCTCTGTTTCTTTTACTATCTCGTGGTTGCCATTCAGTTATTATTCTCGTCCATTTCTCCTTCTTCTCTCTTATCATATGCCCAGCCCACCTCCACTTTAAGCACCTGTATGTTGTGTATGCATTCTTAAATTTTGTTTTGTTTTTGATACATTTTAGTTTAACTCGGTCTTTTCTTTTAATTCCTATTGTGCTTCTCTCCATTCCATTCTGACAAACTTTTATTTTCCTTGCTTGTTCTTCTGTCAATGCCCATGTTTGGCACCCATATAGTAAGCATGGTAAGATACACATATTGTATATTCTCCTCTTGTTCCTCATAGACATATCCTGGTTCTTCATGACTTCACTGAGTGACCAATATCTCTTCCAAGTATTAGTTATTCTTCTTTCTATTTCTTTTTGCATACATTCCTCAGTAGATATTAACTGTCCCAAATACACATACTCCTTTACATACAGCTCTAGTTCTTGGAGTTTTTCAGGTGTTCTAAGAGATCGACAGTTAATAGTTGCTATGTGGATGTCATTTACTTTGTTTTTCATGTTAGTGTTATTTTTTTCCTTTAGAGGGTCGTGGTCATTTTTCCCCACGATGACCAGTCGGCTTGGGGAAGTATTTTGTTTTGTTATTTTATGTTGGTTCATGTTGAGCTGTTTATTTTTCCGTTTACCGACAGTTAATTGTTATTCTTTGTTAGTTGTTGTCTTAGCGGGAAGAGACGAAAGAGAATTAGCTCTAATCCTCATTACGTCGAAAGCATTTGGTCTATTGTTAATCGGCGGCATTAGAGTTTGTTGTTTCCTTGGTTGAGCATTGTTTTGTGGGGATGATGATGTTTCTCTTTTGCGCTTTTCCTTATTTATGTTAGTATTTTTTCCTTTTACTACTAGTTTGTCAAATTTCAGGTACGCGATATTTCCCTTTTCTCTCTCCTCTTTTAGCTGCGCCTGCAACGTTTTCCTTTTCTCTATTACTTCCTTTGTGTAGTCTTCTGTAACATATACATTTTTGAAGTTTTTCTTCTTTCCCATAACTTCATTCTTCTTCCATTCGCTCGTAAAGGAAATCAGAATTGGTCTTGGTTTTCCAGAAGACTTTCCCTTTCCTAGACGATATATTTTGTTTATCTCATGTTCTTGTAATTGTATGTCAAGGTCAGTTTTGAAAATATGTATTGTATTTTGTATTAATTCTTGTGTAGACCTTTCGCCTTCATTTACTCCAAACATTATCAAATTGTTTTGCTTCTTTCCTCTTTTTAAACTTTCTACTTCCTTTTCGAGATTTTCTACTTTTATTTTTAAGTTTCTATTTTCTGTTATAATAGGTTGAAGTTTTTCGTCTAATCTCTCCATTATATTATTTGTTATCGAATCTTTCAATTCTATTGTTTGGTTCAAGATTTCATTCTTCATTTTATCAAACAATAGTTGAAACTGATCCTCCATTCTTGTAAACTAAATCTGCGTGTTATGGAACGTAATTAGTGGTAGTTTTTATTTACTTGCTCTGGCAACACTAGTTAGCTGTTACTGTGACAAGTGTCAATGTCATTGATCTTTTGTCTATGCTCAATATGATTGGTGGATTTCTAACCTCTAATTATCACTTTTTGGAGATACTTTTGTTGAAATTCAAGAACTTACGTGATATTGTGTGAAATCGGTAGTTCCACTACACGGACGACACTTCAATTTGTGTTTTGTGACGTCGCAGTCTCAAGAACAGTGTACGAAATTATTTTTTAGCACTCGATAATACGGAGCTACACAATTACGATGCTTACAGTATGACAGCCCATCATATATCTATCCTGCATGCATGCATAATAACGTCCATTAAATAGTGGAGAAGTACTGTTATTTTTGAGGTTTCTAATGTGATGTCGTAAATAATTACATTTTTACAATTACAATTACAATGTATTCAAGGTATTTAACCAATTGAATACCTTGAATACATTGTTCATTTAATATAGATCAATACAGCCTATTACAGCTTATATAGCAGCAATCGAACGCGTATATTATCGGAGCTTTCCAGCGACGGAAATAACAATACATAAACCTGCTTTCCATCACCATTGCACCCATGCGAAGCTGGGGCGGGTCGCTAGTTCGATATATAGAGAAATTTTGAAGACCCGACCTAAAGATGTTTCAGCGCCACAGATTTTTTATCTACAATATTCTTAACCTACTTGATTATAATTATAATTACGATTCGATTAAGAATTTGATTACCGCCTGTAGACTTGAACTTCTAGGCTTAGGAGTCTCTACCCCAAAGGAAAGAATATCTGAGCCGTCTATAACTTTATCACCTATATACGTATTTTTATTTAATATTACGATTCAGATTTGGATGAGGTAATTTTAAATAAACTAGAAATTTACTCGTATAATAAAAAAAGCCAGTGTTACAAAATATGTGCGTCTTTCAGATCGTTTGTTCAGTAAATGACGCGAAACTAATAGCCTACATTGAACGCATGCCTTGATATTTTTACGAAAATACTCATACAAACAACTATATCTTTAGAAATCTACTTCTATCTATATAATCTAATATTCTATGTGCGCCTTTAACATCTTCTAGAACGGCGAAAGAAACTATCACGAGGAAACCGGCTTGGCTTAGACCCAAAAAGTCCACGGCGTGTGTCAGGCACTGGAGGCTGATTACCTATTAGATTGATAAATAACTATGAAACAGATACAGAAATCAGGTCTACCAGACCTAAAAAGGTGTTGCACCACTGATTTTTTAATTAGTATCTTTTTTTTAATGTAAAACTCCTAATCTCCTAATCGCTACATGTACGGTTCCTGGGTCATCGGGTACTTTAAATAAAAGAAGATTTTTGTCTTACTTTATATTAAGCACTCGGGTATAACAATAGAATATGAGAAAAATAATATAATGTTAATTGCTATGCCATTTAACAGTCGAACATTGTGCCTACGTCTGGCTATCCTCTCGGGGTGTAACCAATATGATTTAGTTAATTGCGAATGACTGCAAAGTAACAGTCGAAGAGAGTGCTTGTGTCCCGCTATACTATCGGGGCGTAACTCTATCACTTATAAGTGATCAAAATGTACCGCCATGGCACGTACATACATAGGAAATCGTTACGCTTGTAAATGAGCGAGGTGTACATGCCAAGTCTCGTATAAGGGAATCATCACGCTTATGAAACTAAGAAAGCCTGAGTGAGCAAAAAGCCTTGGCTCGTACACTACAGCTGCAATTGCTTAAGACAAAGAGAAAAGGCCTTGCGCTTGCTAACTAAAATATAGTTTTCTTGTTTATGTTTGGTTAGAGTTCTCACACACAAACCATGAGTGTGTACAATTATTTAATAGAATATCTTCAAAACTTCGTAATATTACTGATTACACAAAAAACTGGACCACTTGGCCACTGACCCAACTGATGTTAAGTGAGATTGACATATTGTCCAGATGTCAGTTTAATCGCCACATAAAAGAACTCGTTTTATACTGTCTAGGGTTGATTGAAGGGGGCAAGGAGTTCGACTCTTTTGCTGGTTTTGAAGCGATGAACCAAATGTTGCAGTACGGCACCTGGGGATGTCATCAACGAAGGAGGGAAACTACATCATGTTTCTAGATGAGCGTTGTTTGGAAGGGAATGACGGAATCAATTGTATAGTTCTATGGAGAATTCTCCGGAGTGCAATCTATAGAAGACTGAATGGACCTGCTAGTGTCGTCCAATAATTAAGTTCTCATGAAAACAAAAAAGTGTCATTTTTATTATGAAAATAAAGTTTTATTGACTAACTAACTGATTTAATTAATTAGTGTACCACATTTCTCACAGAATATAGTAAAGGGACGTTCATAAAATATTGCACTTACTTATTGTACTACTAGAAACTGCTATACCGCTTTGACCGTATTCTATGCAAATTAGCGGTTCATATATCGCTTTCTTATTTATCAATCCCATGTATTACGCCTGTGAATGTCTTCTCAATAATACATATTCTGCAGGTCAACGCAGCCTTCGAAGAGTTAAGAATACGTGCGAGGGCTGGCAGTGGTCGGCTTCCAAAGCTGGAGATACTTCGAGCTGCTATTCAACATATAGAAAGGCTGCAGGCTGCACTACGAGCTGCTACTGTTGTAAGGATGCCTCTGAAATTACTTTCTAAAGCTTTTAACTTCAAATCATAACTTCCTAAACACTAAGATTATTTAAAGATAAAGAAAAGCAAAACATCATGAATTCAACAATTCACGAAACCCTTGCATTGACGAAACACTAAGTTTTGTTAGTTTTTTTAAATATGTATAGTAGTAATACTTCAACATAATAAAATTACAATATATTAATCGTAATATATATAATCTAAATAAGAGATTTATATATCATCAAATATATCAAAATGTGCAGAATTATCTGAATCGAAGTTAAGTACGACCAAAATATCTTGAACGCGCCTAAATGTATAATTTTATTTACCTAGAATTAAAATAAAACAACGCGCTCGACAGATGTCGCTAATTCACTTGACTCGTCCGATACTCCCGATTCCACAAATACACTACACCTATTTTGTCTTATTTATAAGGTATTTTAATATTAACCGTACTGTTTCATGACAACAAAAGATATGCATTCAAATATCTTAATAAAATTGATACTAAACTAGTTAGTTCGGTCATAATTCCCAGCAGTAAAAGATTGACAAACATAAATTATGAGCTTTGTTTGTAGTTTCTATAAACAGATACGCTGCTTAGTGTTTGTCGAGTGGATTAGTGTTGATTCGACCTGTTCCATTTTTCGTTCCATAGCAAAATTACCATTTTTTTTTATAGAACAGGGCAAACGGGCAAGAGGCTCATCTGATGTTAAGTGATACCGCCGCCCATGGACACTCAATGCCAGAGGCCATATAGGCCATATGTCACGTGCGTTAAGCAGACGGATAAAATTATGTTTACTTTCTTAAAATCAATACAAAAATCTAAAATTTCTGATAGAGGATTACGATAAATCCGTGTCGATTCTAAGGAATCTCTCTTAAATAAACAGACCAATTTTTATTATTGAAACCAACTTAAATATATGAATACTATTTATTTTATATCAGTTATAGTTAAAATATTCTCAGTTTAATGAAAGTATAATATAGTAATATCAATAACACTTTTTTCAATAAATAAATTACCAGCTGAAATTCACTGAAAAAGATCCAATCAAAATAGCTTATTTTAAAGCAGACTTATAATTTTTATATTTAATAATATATATCTACTATATTAAATTAATATTTTCTTGTTCCTACTATCATCAAAGCAAAAAGATCCGAGCCCCAAAAATAACTGATGGACGATAAGTCGCGGAAAGATGTCGCGATGTTAAACAGCAATTAATTCCCGCCAGACACGATTTATAGCTACACGTGCATGCGCGCACAAATAGACGCTACATTTAATTGGTGATATTTTATGTAATCCATAGGATATGATCCCCAGACAGAACGGCTCAAGATATTTAAAACTAAAATATATTCAGAATTTGTGATGTTTGCGTGCGATTCGTAAATCTGAGGTCTGTGTTTTTTAAATAGATGATGTGTAGGTTAGCAAGTCTAACCTTAGAATTCATGACAGTGGTTTCATCAGTGGTTCCTAAGTTTATTAAACTCAAACACAAAAATATCTTTATTCGTATAGGTAAACATGTACACTTGAACATGTACACAACAATGTAAACATGAACGTCAAAAAAAACAAATTAAATTAATTGTAAATTTACATTTACAACCAGTTCGCAAGTCAAGGGCGTGGAGCGGGTAAGAAAAACTGGCAAGAAAGTTTCCGCCACGCTTTTCAATTAAGCCTAGAACTGAATTTTCTATACTAGTATATATTGTTCTCTTAAGACATTTGAATAAATTATTAAGTTGGCCTGCATAGCTTCTAATTATTTCCCTAAAAATGGTAAATTTTTATATACTGGCAATACTAATATCCATGACAGCAACACTCATACTGGCCAAGAAAAGTTTGTGGCACTGTGCAATTTACAGAAAGCCACCAAAAACAGATTTATTTATTTATTTATTACAGAAATACATACATTATCCTTACAGACTATGCCAATACGATAATGTCGAAAATCGTTTAATAAAATATAATAAAGCGCATATATAATATTAAACACTTACTATCGATACTGTGAATTCACTCTGCGAACATACAAATATGTCGATAGTGTCGGAGACAGCATTCAGTAGGCGTAACGTTCTGGATAACGGGGTTCTGTGCAACAGACTGGTTCTTGCCCTTGACTAAGGCCTAGGTTATTTGCGTATCGCAAATCGCCAGGATATATCAGGATATATCGCCAGGTTGTAACATCACTAGTATAAGTCGACTATTAGTACACTTTCAATATTTTTTAGATATATTTAATAGTCCTACGATATATGTATATGTATACGTAAATGCACCTTCATTTTGATATCACTTACACGGGAACTAAATAATATCAAAGATAAAATTTTACGATTCCTTAAATAAGGGTTGTTTTACCTACTATATTATTAAAAAATGAAAAATATTTTTAGTTGGAGTCAGAGAGCTGCAAAGGGTACGTCGAGCCGCCGAACTCGCGAACTGAAATCAGAGACAATAACAATGACCGGGAGAAGCCTTTTTTAAATGGTAAATATGAAGTTGGAAATGTAAACTGTACTGTAACAGTAGTGGAATTATTATTACTTTAGCTGTTATTTATAACATATTAAAAACTAGCGAGAAACGCTCTCCGTCAAGAACGTTTAGGAAGTATTTCTTTGAATGATAAGTTGTAGATAAATAAAACTCCCTAATAACTTGTCGAGAAGAGGTTGAAGATGTAACTGAGTATATAAGCGTGTATATTGAATCTTGAATATGGAATGAATAATATTTTACAAAAATAGATACATTTGTATAAAAAACTTAGACTATCCTTAAAAGTAGTAATGACATGTTGACTTAAAACGTTCAGCCAATACGCGCAGGGTGTGGTCGTAAGGGATCTTTCGCTACCTGACTCGTGTTTCAACAAAAGCGAGGCGCGGCAAAAATTTGACCCTTTTCTGCGCGCAGCGGCTGAAGCGTTCGGATGTGCTCTCTTGAGCTCACTTCGATATGCCTACAGCCTATGCGACAACACTGATAAAACTGTTCTTTTCAGAACACACTTGTATCTTACGCAAACGTACAACTGTTCTTTTCAGAACAATTTATTCGCGTATCAAACGACATAACGTGAACGTATAAACTGTTCTTTTCAGAACAATTTATTCACGTATCAAACGACATAACGTAAACAGCTAATTTGGTCACCTACAGGATTCCCCCTCTAGCGAAGCGTACCGGCAGGCGTATGACGCGGCCTCGGCGAGTTGTCCTTGTAGGTGTTACATTGCTCCCATTGTTTAGTTGTTTCAGGCTGTTATCATTTTGGTGTTTCAGGTTGCCGTTTTGATATTGCTTGTCGTTGTCGTTCTGATGTTCCAGGTTATCATTTTGATTCAGGCTATTTGGTTGGTTTTGTGGTTCTCTTGCACTCGATGTGGTTTGCTTGTTGTCGTAACTTGGTATTGTATTCGTAGGCATATCTTGCTCGGCGATAGTGTAGGCAGGTTTGAGTCTGTCGATAGATATATTCATTTCTCGGTTAGGCAATTGTAGTGTGAAACTTAGGAAGTATTTCTTTGAATGATAAGTTGTAGATAAATAAAACTCCCTAATAACTTGTCGAGAAGAGGTTGAAGATGTAACTGAGTATATAAGCGTGTATATTGAATCTTGAATATGGAATGAATAATATTTTACAAAAATAGATACATTTGTATAAAAAACTTAGACTATCCTTAAAAGTAGTAATGACATGTTGACTTAAAACGTTCAGCCAATACGCGCAGGGTGTGGTCGTAAGGGATCTTTCGCTACCTGACTCGTGTTTCAACAAAAGCGAGGCGCGGCAAAAATTTGACCCTGCGACTCGCGAAGGGGATGTTCGATCGAGCGGATGGCTCTCAGCATCCCCATCTCCAAAACATCGCGCCATGGCACTCCAGGCCGCCAGATCGCCTGCGGTATCCGCGTGAGCTACTCTCCGCGGATGCCGATACCACCGGACATGACACCAGGGCAGCAGCCGCGGCTTCGACCGCTGGTCGCCTCGCTGGGCCTCCCCCGGGGCTACCGGGGGTCTCACCCGGCGGAGCTTGACCGCGAGCCGCGCAGCGCGCTGCCCGATACCACCGACCACGACACCAGGGTCAAGTCGAGATTACTCCTTGACCCCACACTACCACCGGATTGACACCCCGGACAAGACCCCATCGGCCGCGCGCAGCGAGTCGAGCCATTGTTCCTCGCGCGCAGCAGCCCCCACCAAGGGCTATTAGCCCGCCCCCGTACCGCCCTGTATCAGCAGGGCGCGAACAAACAATCCACCCGATAGAGACCCATACTCGAACGGGTTTAAGCATCCCCCTTGCGAGGGAGGATGTAACAATTACAAGTCGAATTTGACCCTTTTCTGCGCGCAGCGGCTGAAGCGTTCGGATGTGCTCTCTTGAGCTCACTTCGATATGCCTACAGCCTATGCGACAACACTGATAAAACTGTTCTTTTCAGAACACACTTGTATCTTACGCAAACGTACAACTGTTCTTTTCAGAACAATTTATTCGCGTATCAAACGACATAACGTGAACGTATAAACTGTTCTTTTCAGAACAATTTATTCACGTATCAAACGACATAACGTAAACAGCTAATTTGGTCACCTACAAACGTATGAATAATTTAGTTCATACAAATTAAATAAATAAGCCTCATTTATTCCTAGAAACATTCATCTATCTTTACAGAAGATACACACATTTAAAATTTAATGCATTTTTTTTCCAAGGACCTCTTATAGAGTATAATCCAGGCGCCAACTGGCTCCCTCTCTCTTTCTATCTTGAGCATTTTTCCACATCTTCTCCAACATAATGTAACATAATGTACACTTATAAACGTCAAAAAAGAAATATACATTGAATGCTTCTAATTTCTTATTTTTCTAATTTACATTTACTGCCATTTCTCAAATCAAGGGCGTAGAACGGAACAGAAGAACTGGCAATAAACTCTCCGCCACTCTTTTTAATCGCCAAGTTTTTTCTTAAGCTTTAGCTCATCAGCCCACCGTGCAAGAGAGTGCATCTCTTCATCTACCAGTCTAACCTGCTCATTTCTACTTAAGGTTTTTTGGGCATAGGGCATCAATAACTTTTGTTTTCTTTCTTATTTCTATACAAGAAGTGTCCTTTAGTTTTAACTTGAGTGCACTACGTTCCATTCCCGTTGACAAGTTCTTATTTTTCTGTTTGTGTTCGATTCATATATCCATGATTGACTACCATAAGAAAGGCATGACAATATACTTTCATACAAAATATACTGGAAGTAGGTAATTGCTTCGTGTTTGTTATTTTGGAGATTTTCATGTCTATGGTTTGAACTCATATTATTAAGGCTTATCTTAATATTATTGTTTCAGGGGAGTCGACGTGTGGCCTTAACAGTTTGGCAAGACTTCGGTGTATAGTACAGGCATTGGCTAAAGACAATGTGTGATTTAGTTAGACTATTTATTTACTAGCAAATTAATAAGCATATAGGAAATTATAGCCAAATATTATAGTAAACATGTTGTGTATAATTATTTAAATAATTGTAAAAATCGTGCTACATATAGTTCTATTTTGGTACAAAAAGCACTTGATCTATTGACACAAATTTGTTTTTAAAATTTATTCTTGCATGAATAACCAAAGAAATTTAACCAAAACAAAATATAAAGTGATATTGTGTTAGAGTTCAGTATAGTGCCTTACATAATATTTTATTTGTTATTTGAATATGGCTCATTAAATTATTTTACGAAAAATACTTGTTTTATTTACTTCATTTATGGTTTATTTGTGGTTATTATATTACAATTAGAATTAGAATTAAAAAGAGTTAAATAAAAAATAAAAAGGAGGGCAACTAGCACCCTTTCGAGGAATCTTTTCCAGGCTGACAGACAGACTGTAAGGAAAAAAAATTAAACAAGGTGAGCGCAAGAAAAGTTTACTTACAAAGGCGCACAGCCGTGTTATAAACTACCCACAAATATAAAAAAATATTACTTCTTTCAATGCATTCAAATCGAGGCTGGGTGAATTTGTCAAACAAAATTACTTTTAATTTCATTTTCTTATAATTGGTTTTTATTCGTTTGTCTTTAGTTACCTTTACTTTTAGGTTTGTTGCATGTACTTACGATTTGTGATTATTTGAGAACGACTACAATATTATGTTTACCTGAAGTATTGTTCTCATGTAAATAGCATTTTTGCCTTTTTCTGAGAAAATAAATTCTTTAAACTTTAGTGCAAAACTACTGAAATATAATATTACTAAGACATCAAGAATTTAGTACGTATAAATAGTAACAATAAAACCTTTTCTTTCTTTTTTCTATTTCAATTCTAACCGATAACTATACTCTCGAAGTAGGTAATGATAATAATCCAGTGGCGATGTTTGCCTCACCATACTGCTTTTGGCCTCAGAGCTTCATTTGTTTCAATGATAGTTTTTTATAGGTGATTAAGACGGCGTTGAATTTTTTGTAAAATACTTTCTTCCTCACGTTATTTCTTTGCACTATGAGTGCGTGTTAGAGAAATGATTAGTTTTGGACAGCCAAAGTAAAAACGCATAGTCTTTAGAGTGCAAATTTAAACGCAATATAACGCAAAGATTAATAATATATGTTTTATATACTTATATTGTTTATCTTTGTAATCTGTTTTGCTTTCTGTATTGTCTTAGTGTTTTGTCTTATAATATGTATAGTTATGTAGTTTTAATTAAAGTCTATCTTGAGCTGCTATATTTCAAACGTGTTCCTTACTCACTCAATGCATCGTTTTTGTTATTTATTCCTTTGATAACACGCTGTATAAATCTGTCCCTTTTATTAATAGTTCCGATAATTATGACAGATGTCTTCACAGCACAAAGTAGGAAGCATTTGTGGGCGGAGACTGCGCGCGCGCCAAACCACGCCTAGCGGCGCTCGCAAATATACATCTTTGATTAATTCTTGCAATTATATGTATTTTTGGATCGATTAATTTTTCAAAGACGGGCACTAGAGATTAACTAAAAAAGTTTTCTAATATTACGCCGAGTCTTTAATAGTGTATATATATATATATATATATATATAATAAGCTGTAAAAAGTCAAGTGACGTGTAGCAGTGGGGTATACTGGACTAAACTGGTTTTCAGGCTATATAAGCACGGCGCGCTGTATGGTCGGGCGCACTTCTTCGACGCTCGCACTAGATATAGGACGTTACTATTGTTGTTAAATTTGTGGTTAATTTCGTGTAATTTAATTTGGTTATTTTTAGTAATTTTATTTGTTAATTTCTAACTTCAGAAGTGGGATTCGTTCTCATTTCTGATTAGTTTAAATTAACGCCCACGTGGTTTTATTTTAGTCAGTTTGAAACGCGAGTGTTATACGTTTAATAAAAATAATGGAGGGTAGGCGGTGAACACGTAAAAAATGACGGTGTGCCCGTCTCTGGGCTTGAAGAAACGTTACAGTCGATATTAAACCGTCAACCGACGCAAGCGACTGAGCTATGTCCACCAGTGGTGTCACCACAACAGTGCTCAGCAACACCACCGCGAGGGGATCGGCCCTTTGCACCGACATGCGCAACACCATCGGATTTGCTGCTTTCTTCCTTAAGTGACACTCGTTACCACCTGGTACTGACGGTTCGCACAATGGTACTGAGAACGCTCCGGTGCCAGTTCAAGCAGCGCATGCGAGTCAAGCACTGATCTGGTACTTAATCAGGTGACCGACAAACTAGTAAGTGCGTTGAGCACAATTCTGGTAAGATCTAACTCCATTTATATTTCTAATTTTGATCCGTCTTTCAAATATTTCGATATATGGTGTGAGCAGGAAGACTGCGCGGTTGTCTAATTATTGGGATGACCGTGAGTGTGTATCTCTGATTGGATACTGTTTGAAAGGGGATGCTAAAGTGTGGCTAAATGAGTGGCTTAGTAATGATCATAGTTGAGAGAATTTAAATAGCTTTTTCCGTAGCGACTTAGCAAATATTTTATTCGACGTAATGACAACAGACTCTGATAGTTATCTCATGTATTGCGTGTTATACGAGGAATGAGTGAAAAGTTAATTGTCGCAGTAGTTATTCGGGGTATTAAGGACCCACAAGTTCGCGCCGCCGCGACTTGTGCTAATTTATCATCGGAAGGCTTAGTTAAATTCCTCTCATTATATACCAAGCCCCTAGAACCGCGCTCTATAATACAAAATCACGTTAAAAGGCCAAATTTGCGAGATAATTTCGGAAAACGAGATAATTTTCAGTCTAATATTAACTGTTCATGTTTCATGTAGGGAAATTGGTCATATACAAATTTTGTGTCCTAAAAAAAAAACTAAGTATGAAACCGCACCAGAGACTCAATCTACAAACAATTCAAGTTTAGAAAAAAGGCAGTTTTCTAATATCAAAATTATTTGCACATTTTGTAAGAAGGTAGGACATAAAACGGAGGACTGTTTTGTTCGACAGCGTTCCAAGTCGAGCGGTAGGCTAAATTAGTTATAGTTTACCGCCCTTATAAAATGTCGTGTGATGAAAAATTACGCGTTAGAGATATCATAAAAGATGTGTTAAATCAATAAATAATTAGAGATAGAGATTTGTAAAGAAAAAAAGCGATTCAGATAGGCTTTGTGTCGACTTTAAACTTAAAACTCAAAGACAGTTAAAATACCCGCTTCCGTTAATTGAGGACCATATTGTTTGGCTAGGTAAAGCTACCTATTATATTTACCTTGATATGGCTACTGGCTTTCACCAGATAAAATTAAATAAAAAAATCGACACCACTCCCGAGATTCGTAACACCTGAGGGTCATTATGAGTAAATACGTTACGATTTTACATAGATTAGGCAGAGCCCTTGTGTGTTGTAATTGTGTATATGACGTATTATTACCTAGTAAAACAATAGAAGAGGGTTTAGGTACATTACATGATGTGTCAGAGATGGGGGTAAGGGTAAGGGACCCAGGCAGGCTTTTTCATTAATTAAAAAAAAAATGTAACTTTCAGACTACGGAGATCGAGTATCTATGCCGAGTCATTAGCAATGGTCAAGATATGAAGACATCGTGCATTGCGAGGTTGACTCGCAAGGGTGTGCATTTCAATGGCGGCGATTTTGCATTTGTGCCAAGCTGTTGGTAAGCTAGACTCCTGTATGCGCGGACCATATGTGGTTTTAGCGACGTTGTCGCAGGACAGATATGAACTAAAATTAGTCGCTGGTTCTTATGGTAAAGCTGCCGCGGAATACATGTTGCCCTGGCGCGGGGAATGGACCCCTGATGTGTGTGCCGCATTCTTTGAGAGTAAGTAATTTTTACTTGCCTTTTCAAAACTTATGTATGTTGATAAATGTTTGTGAAAACTGTCATTTTATTAGAACTGCTTATCATATAGGTAGTAACTATTTTGGTAAAGACCTGCGGGAGTCTTGTGTGATAGTAATGGAGTCGCTCTTACTATCAAAAGCAATGGAGTCGCTCTTGCTTAGTGTGATGTACAGTAATGGAGTCGCTCTTACTGTTAAAGCAATGGAGTCGCTCTTGCTTAGTGTGATGTACAGTAATGGAGTCGCTCTTACTGTTAAAGCAATGGAGTCGCTCTTGCTTAGTGTGATGTACAGTAATGGAGTCGCTCTTACTGTTAAAGCAATGGAGTCGCTCTTGCTTAGTGTGATGTACAGTAATGGAGTCGCTCTTACTGTTGATAGCAATGGAGACGCTCTTGCTATGTAAAAAAAAAATAAAAAAAAAAAATGAACTAATGTTGTGTCGAAAGTAATGGATGCGCTCTTACTTTCGATGAAGTTATGTTAATTTAACGTTATAATAACAAAAATGATGTAATTTTTAGGTGGCGCTGATGATGACGATAGTCCTTCACCACAACCACCGCACGTGATACAAGAGTCATCAGCAGGTCAAGTTTCAACATGCCAACCTGCCTATCATCACACGGGCGAGGACGCACCGTCGTCAGGAGAGGCCGAATAAGCTGTAAAAAGTCAAGTGACGTGTAGCAGTGGGGTATACTGGACTAAACTGGTTTTCAGGCTATATAAGCACGGCGCGCTGTATGGTCGGGCGCACTTCTTCGACGCTCGCACTAGATATAGGACGTTACTATTGTTGTTAAATTTGTGGTTAATTTCGTGTAATTTAATTTGGTTATTTTTAGTAATTTTATTTGTTAATTTCTAACTATATATATTAATATAAGAGAGTGAAAGTTCCAACGTCATTAGAATGTTCTAAATTGTGTATAGCGGATATGCCCTCATATATTGGGGTTTTCTAGAATACACACACATATTACATACTTGAAACCTCAATCAGTCACGAAACATTTTGCTCCATTCTTATTCATCGGTCATGCGAAAGTTTCTATATCCGAAATTCCAGGAATTGATTAGGAATTTCATATAAAAATGGCAAATGTGTTCATTCTTTGACGTGTCCAATTGATATCGAATTTGCCAAATTAAATGAAATAATATGAACAGTTTCATCACCTTGAAAAATAAATAGGTAGAACAAATAAATAGCACGCATAGCACGGAACACAAATCAGTCAGTCATCAATGTATTTTCATTCGTTCATCATTCACTGTAGACACGCTTGTCTTGATTAGATTTATTAATTTCAACACGTTCCCTATTTATAGAATAGTTTATATCTGTGTATTCAGGTGGACTAGGGCAATGTTAAATTAGGTGAAGAAAAGGCCAATAAATATGGTTTTAAGAAAAATATATTATTTGTGGTAAAACAATTTTTAAATACTATTAGAAGACTTGGGTTCATACCCTGACGAAATTTAGTTTAGCGTTGGTCGATACGCTGATTTTTACTAAACTACCTTAAAATCAGTAAATTACACTCATTGTCTATTGCGTGACGTTACTCTATCTCTATCGGTCAATAACATCGTATAACAGATTATTAAATAAAAAAACCAAATAGTTTTAAAAACATTGTAATTAATCAAAAAATGTAACATTTTACAAAAATATATTTACATTATATAATTAATATATAACATACGATCTACAAAAGCGATTATGACAAATGACCAAATTCATAAACAGTTTCAAAATACATGTGGTCGTTGGTTAGGCGTACAAGACCAAGGTGTTTTTAATATGGACGCGAATTACAGTCAAAGCAGACATATGGCCGTTTTAGAATAACAGTCTTTATTAATAATACATTTTTAATAAGACATTTTCAATTTAGAGACGAAAATCTAAGTAAAAACAAAATAACAGAACCTTAAAATATGCTGTATATATCCAGTTATTATAAATATTGTTTTATTAATTTATATAAAATACATTTGAGCGAACTATACACTTGTTATTAATGCTTTTTCGTAAACGCATAACTCGTCATCATAAAAAGTGGACTTAAAATAGTACCTTGTGTTACCACAGTTGAACACTTCATGTAAGTATGGTAACCATGGTAACACGGTACAGATAATGTTTTATAATAAATTATCATTCGTTAACGACTACATAGCAAGAATAAAAGTAATAAAATTTAATACAAAATTAAAGAATTTTTAATTCTATAATGCTGTTTATACTACGTTTATGAATTAGGCTAGAAATCTTATAGAATCCGTTAGTTAACGACTGCTATATTCACTAAGTCATAAAAATGTTATGATTTTCGAAAGGGTATTGTGCAAAAATACATATTAAATCACAATTTTTCATGGAAAATACTCAAGTATTAAAATTTCGTAAATTGCGCTTGAAAAAATTAATGATTAAGAGTTAAGCTTCTTATAAACTTACAGTTTTAAAATACTAAACTGAAAAATATACGAACTTAAAAAAAATAATCATTACCTTGTCTGCAGTGGGTTTTATGTTTTTAACTTAATTTAAAGTACCAAAATAATAATACTAATTGACCATGCAAACACTTCCTATGTCTTTTAAAACCTATTTTAATCAACATCAAACCTGTGACAGCCAGTTAACAATTCGGCATGTTATGTCTTTTGTTAAAAAAAACGATCTGATCAAGAAAATAATAATTTTTAATGTAACCATTATTTCTATATTATTTATTAGAAAGAAAATCTTAATTTGTTTGTGTATCTCATAAAGCAATTAATGTTAGATTTAAAAACAACATCATTAATAATCCATTAAATTCATCTTTTCTATAATCTATTTAAAACTCAGGTTTATACACAAAACATATTTGTATAAATGTTATTAAACCAAAATAAATAAAGTGTATAATTCGCTTTATTGTGCGATACATTTGAACGTTGGACGAAATCATTATTTCATATTGGACAGTTTAAATACTGTAATAAATTAAATTGCATCGAAATTAATGAGCTGTCTATAAAATATTACACAAAATAATGAGATTCTTACGAAAAATCCAAAATATACAATGCAAATAGATTTCTAAGGTATTCAATTTTTTTAGGAATTGACACGAACTTTTTAGATTACATATTCTAAACAATTTTATAGACAGCTTCAATACACCCTATACAAGCATCTAAACATTACTGCGAGATTTACAAAAAAAACTCTTAATTATACAGACTGTTCATAGAAAGTCGAATCAGTAACCATTAGACAAATGCATAATTTTTTTTTGTATTATTTATTCCATACCAGATTTTAATAATTAGGAAAAAATAAAGAGGCATAAATAACTTAACCATCCCCACAAATATTTTGTGGGTTTTATGTTTTTCCTCGTAATTATTTTTTACTAGCGTTTTGTTCAATAAAAAAAAACATTATTATTTTATACTCTTGCATTTTCGTAGTAAAATCTAATGTTTACTGATACTCCTTTGCCTTACAAGACAAATAATATAATACACCTGTTGGAAGAGCCCTCTGGCCGGTGAGTACGCGCTTCTACCTGTCTTTGATATGTTCGTTCTTACTTTTCACCTTTTGACATTAAAAATCGCACTAAACGTGACAGAAACAGAAAACCTAAAGAAAAATTTTGGAAGAGCTATTCTATTCTTTTTTGCTATTCGCTTTCAGCAGTAAACCAAGAAAAAAATTGCTTTAGTAACGGCAAAAAGGTGTTAGACAATTATAAAATTAAAAACAGGATTTATTATTATGGGAAATATTAAATTGCGTTTGTGCCTGTAACTTCTATAGTGATAACGATTTAATAAACGCATCCTTAATGTCGAAACCGCGAGTTCCGCCACTTGTTTGTATTTATTCTTGTTTATTACAATAAACAAAGTTTCAGAGTAACTACTGACGGCAGCATTTGTGTACTACAGTTAGCTTGAACAACTTTCGTTTATATCTTTATTAATCAGTTTTATTACGATTGACAATTCGCTATCTTTTTTCCAATAGCTTTGTTATTATTATCTTTTAGAATATTTATTATCACACTTTCAAGATATTTATCTAAGACATTGACAGATAGAACCGCGTACACAGATTAAAAAGTACAAATAGGCCATGACATTCATTGACTTAACAACTAGTTAATAATACACTAATATCACTGATTGATGACATCACGCGTTGCTCAGCAACTCACTGTAAACATATAACTAAATGTAAAACATACTTTATATCTCAGAAGTAGCAGTAGAAATGAGGGGTGAAAAAAACCTCCCAAAAGAAGTTCGAACAAAAATCGGAAATCATTTCGACTTCGCTGTAGTACGCTGTAGTACATTCGCAACGTACGTACGTAACGTACAATACTTGGATGTTTGATAATAAATATTTTTATAGGTAAGGTACTCATAGTACCTTATAAGGAACTCTGGATGTGATGCACTGTTTCTAAGCCAGCAGACCCCTGTTATCGACCCCACAATATGGTCCCTGAATAGAATATAGGGTGTAGAATTAAATACTTACTTTGTTAATTCTCTAGTCGTAAGCGGTCCAGTTAGACCGGACCTCGATCTGGAACGGTTCAACTGCGCTCTTCGCTCAGCTGAAATTTAATAAAAATATATGAAGAAAACGCCTTGGAGTAGCACATTTACAGATACATAAGGCTTTTAATTATTTAAAGAAATAATTCCAATAAAACTGTTGGAGGTGAAGCCAGTTCTACAAAGGTAGCTAAACTTTGCGTGTTTCAATAAAAATAGGTACTTGCAGTAATTCTCTTAAACAATATCACATACTTTTAAATTAACAAAGTCAAGCCAAAATCTGAATCTGTATTTTTAAAAGAAAGTTAAAATATATACATTTAGACGATACAACATCAAAAGTTATAAGAATATTTAAGGACTGTTAATATATTTAAAAAAAACGTATGTGTACATATTATATACACGCTTTAAAAGTTATACTTCTTTGGCATTAAGATAAACATCTTTAAAAAAAATTATTCGCCTTATTATAGGTTTGTAGAAAAAACGACACTTAATAAAAATAACTAAAACGTCGACTATAGCTAACTTTCAGAGTGTCAATTTTTGTGACGGTGTGCGCGCTCAAGTAAAAAAATAATCTCATCACTTTTCCCTAACGCGCCAAAAGAAGTATAACTTCAATAACCTTTAAGTAACCCGCATGCCATAGACATGTTATATTGTTACAACATATTTAAATTATACGTAGAGTATATCCCACCAATGTCTAACTAGAAGAACTAAGCAAACATGTATGACGTGTCTTAGAAATGTTATATCACGATACAATATCTAAAGCGTTAGTAGTATACTACTTGTCTGTAAGTCTCGAGTTTTGGTGAAGTAGAACGTCGCACGCGCTTGCCTCCATATCGAATCGACACATCTATATAGGAATTATAATTATAATATTCATGTAACCACGCCTGTTTAAATAGAAAATATTTAGGATAGAAAGGATGAAGACAATATTGGCATTCTAAGGCCGAATAATTAAATAATAATAAAATATATATTAAATGAATCGGTACCAAACTATTATGAGTTTGACAAAATATATCATATATGTACACACAAATAGATATTATATCACATATTAGAAACAGAGTTCTTGTTCTATAGTTTTGTCTTTTGTTTATATTTTGGCAAACTTTTGGTAGTTTGATTTATCTGCTGAAAACTTTTATCTATTTATTGATTTATATAAAAATCTACGAATTAAAGAAGTTACGATCAGGATTGTGGATGTATAATTCAACTGTGATATCCACCATCATGACTATTATTCGTTTGTCATTATCACGTTGTGTGAAATTGACGTCGGTATACGTTTTCTAAACGTATAAGAACGTACGCACGTGAAAAAGGGTGAATGGAGAGGAAGCGATGAGATAAATGAGTGTGTAAAGTGATAGAAAAGAAAAATATAATAATCGTCATTCAAAAGAAATCGTAAAATTACGTAAATCATTGTCCAACATCGAACCTGCATACTAATGTGCTATACCTGCAATACGGTGCAAAATCGCTTGCACTAAACTCTCCTCCTGGCTTGTGTCCTCTAAATGTGTGCGTGCAAATATGAACCTTATTATACCACAACCAGTTATACATTGAAATAAATACATCAATTGCTGTTTGCAATCTTTTTAAATAATTTATATTATTGCATTATAAAATAAAAATTTGTTTAAGAAATCTATACGTCTTATGTTTTGTTTTAAAAAATGAGATTCAAAATAATATAATTACCTCCTGCAACCCTGGGATTAGCTTTCTTTCTAGGCCGTTCTCTGCTGAACGCAGAACCACTCTGTAACGCCTCCATCAAACTGAAAATAAAAAATTCAACATTAACATTACTTCGGAATACGATAGCTTCCTTGTATTTATTTTTAATTATGTATTAACACTTCGTTTATACAGAAAATTAATACAATTAACATAATTAAATGAAAAGATCTCTATCAGGCAACCATTGTTTAATATCCTTTTTGGCAAATTTTCTTATTTTTTTTTTTTATTTAATTATTTATATCATCCCGCCTTTTTTCCAAAGTGGTCGGCAGAGACCACAGATCTCCACTTGTCCTACGGTCCTGACATACCTCTTTCCATACATGACATGAATGCTTTTCAAGTACATTAGTAAAGTGAGAGAATAAGACTGTTATGGCAGTCTTTCTCCCTCCCTAAACCTTGTAAACGGTACGTACCTATCCATAACACCTTCCTGGGCATGTTCCATGTCCACAAACTGCTTGTACCGATGTTGGCGGTCTCTTCTTTCTCTTTCAGCGGTAGCACGAGCTTCTCTTGCTCTTCTAGCTCTCTCTTCCGTCTCTCTTATTACTACGTTGTCTTGATATGCCGCCTGAAGAAATGATAAGAGAAACTTTAAAATATTAAAATTTGACACGGTTACCAAAGATCATTATCCATCATCACCATTGTGAACTGAATGAAACTTAAGAAAATTATTACTAGTAGTATGTTTTTTTATAAATTAGAAGGACAAAAGAGTCAACAGAATAGCTATAAAAGGCAGCTACCGCAGCCATGGATATTATGGGCGTTGTCGACCTTTAAGTGAAGAGTTTATACTATTACAGTAGGATTTTGACTTCTGATAACTGCAATCACGACTTTAATACGTTATGTTATGATATACTTTATGTACGATATTTTGCTTTGGCAGTTGTAGTAATGACACTGAGCTTTTTTTTGTTATATAAAGAAAAAAAATCCACTTTCATAATCACTCTCGGTCTGTCTCTTTCTATTGCCCCTATCAAGAAGCGTTTAAAATTTAACGCAATCTTGTTGGAAGTCGCATTAGAAGGTTTACTTTAATAATCTACATATAAGTTTTAATAACACGATACAAGAATATATTAGGAATATTAGACAAATGATATCAAAATCATATTTAGTAATTATTTTAATTAAGAATAAACTTACCGCAAATGAATCTTTGAACGTCTTGATATCCGAAAAGAATTCCTCTAACGTATATTTCTGAGGATCGAACACGTAGTACTCCGCAATTCCCTTGTACAATGCCTCCATTTTCCTAAACATCGAGTGGAGGAGATCGCATTGCTCACGTGCTTCAACGGCAAAACTCTGATTTTTATTTAAGGAAATCAACATTAAAAATTTTATTTCTGGTCTACGGGGTATTCGTATGATATGATTAACTGTTCGACTGTCACCACACTCCGAGACCAAATTCATTTATTTTTAATTAAATTTCGTTAAAATTAATATAATTCAATTATTACGGGATTTAAAAAACAACAATTATTGGAATGACTCTTAAAGGGCCCTACGTCAAATCACAGATAAGAACTTTATATGTTAAATGATAATGCGCCAATAAGATAAAAATAACTGCTATAGAGTACTTATTTTGGCATGACCCTGAGGTTCCAAAAACTAAGACAGATTCTCAAATACAGCCATTCGCAAACTCACAAATTCACGCATACTTAAGGTCGTGTAAGACTCTTGTTTGTCTTCTGTGTGGTGTACGTTAAACACCATGTACCATGAAACTGTGAAGACTAAGGTTAGATCCATTTTGTCAACTATATTTCTGTCAAGAATAAAGTTTTATTATTATTAAATAAATTTTAGTGAAAAGGATACGCTCATACACTCGTTGAACAAGTCATCGGGGCTCTGTTGCACCCGCGCGTTATTCAGGTCCGTCTCTAAAGCGCGAATGTCATTTTCCATCTTCTTTAAGGATTTTTGTAGACTCTCCATTGACACTCTCGCTGCCCTAATTAAATTTCAATTCAGAATCATTGATTCATTTTGGTAACACAATGTACACTTATGAACGTCAAATAATACATATTAAATGCTTCTAATTTTACATTTACAGCCAGTTCTCAAATCAAGGGCGAAGAACGGAAGAGAAGAACTGGCAATCAACTCTCCGCCACTCTTAAATCGCCAAGTTTTTCGTTTTATACAATGTTTGGAAGAAGCTGCAACCATTACACCATGTATCAACATGTACACGTGACATCTTAAGCAATTAAAAACATAGGTTTGTCCTCTATCAGCAGGACCACTGGTGAAATAGGAGCACCCATATAAAAAGCATTATTTAAAGTAAAAATACGTAGTTTAATTCGCAACTATGTCAGTCGAATTCCTAATCTTTATTCTCAGTTGAATCACACCGCGAGTTACATTCAACTTTAATTCTGAATTTTAACCAATAAAAAGTCAGTGCGAAAAATATGATTTAGGTTTATATATTAAATCAGAAGTTTTCCATTATAAACTCTTATGCAAAAAAATCGGGCACGCGTGGAGTCTGAGAATTCTAGCATTCTTTTGATTACTTTTTGATGAATTCTTTATTACAGACAAAGTGTAAGTGATCGGCAGCAAAGACAGTAACATAGAAATGTGAAAACATAATAACGAGTTTGTTAATAACCAATATCGCAGCTTGATTCCTTCGGGTTACGCTTACCACTATGTTTTTAACAATGTTTTGAGGAATACGTTTCCACTGAAACTTTGTGGTGCAAATTACACTGATTTTACTGATCTGTTGAGAACATCCCATACATCTTCAATTAAATGGAAGTCAAGACGTGCTGGCCAATCTAAGCTACAGCAAAAAATCCAAATGGAATAGCGAGCATTGTCGTAGATAATAGGAGTGCATATCCTTCATATATTAGTTTTAAAGAATTCGTCCAAAGTTACTTAAATTCATTTCACGCGTTGATATGTATACAGACTACGTGAGACGGTTAAATGAAATTTAACCGAAGTCGACCTGGTAAGAGAGATTTTTAGCGTGTATATGTAAGTCCTGAATACCTGTCAATATGAGGCATCTCCTCAGCAAAATTAAGTACGTCGGGGAATTTCTGTTCTATCGTATCCACTAAATAGTGTAACAATGTCTGCTTGTTCTCCAAGTCTTTTGTGGCTGTTAACTGAAAGAATAAAAATAAGTCTTAAAAAAATTAGTTCTAAATTTTTGTGCCGCGTTTATAAGTTTTTTTTATTAATCTCTACAACGTCAAAAAAATCTAAATACCTTTGTAAGGAAACTGATCTCGAATCCGTAAGCGCCGGCGTTATTTGACCCCGTGTTCATATAGTTACCCAATAGGAGTAGAAGTTCAAGGATTTTGGCAAACTTGCCACTGGACTTTACTTCCTCACAGGCTGCCGTACCTGACACTATATCCTAGAAATATTAAAGTAATCTGTTATATAATTGTTAATTAAATATTATTTACTAGTTTTACAGCTTTCAGAAACGATTCGTCAATACATATACACTAACATACATAACATACATATATACATAACAATAGAAGAACAACAGGCTCGAATTTAATGACGTGGAATAAGTGATACCATGATGATCCTATGTTAGAAAATAAACGTATTTTATTTATTTATTTTTGAAAAGTTTAGGCACCTATCATTCGAATTTCGCGAACATAACAGAATAAACACTACTTGTTCCAAGGATTGATTTATTCGGAAGAAGGCTGATCAATAAAAAAAAATGTTAATAAGTGCCTATCTAGTACCTTATCATTTTAAGCATTATTAAGTGAAGTGAAATATTTTTATGGCTTTTTGTAAAAAATATGTTCATCATAATTGTCTCGTATTTTAGAATAGGTACATCGTAAACTTAAATGCACTATATATGATATGATGATGAGCGGAATAAGTTAATAGAAGGAAACAAAATATGTGATAAAAAATAACTCCATCTCCTTCTCTCTTACCGGCTTAACTTCTGATATTATCTCCCTATAGTGTTCTTTAAATGCTAAACTCCTTAGTCGCGGAACCAATCGTTTAATATCTGCAACTGTCGCCGCAAACTGTTCAGCTTCAGTCAGTTCTTGACTCTTACATTTAAGTTCAGCCAGTTTTTTTAACTGGTCTGCTGGAGGTAAGTACTGTAAGATGATATTTGACGATAAGCCAACATAATTAACTAACGAAAATAGGATTTAAATAATACTGTCAGTATTAGTAAAGATATAAAATATGTATACAAGTATTTAATTAAAAAAATATGATAAAACTATATTTTTAATTTGCATATGTCCATTTATAAACATTTAACAAAATAGAAACGTTTTAGTTATCATGGTAAAGGGTCTGTTAAATAGTGTAAATAGTAATCAAGATAAATAATTAAATTTATATTTTATTGTTTAATTTTATTAAGTAATACAGATAATAGTGGTAAAATAAAAAAAAAAATTGTTTAAATAGTAGTAATATTTAAAAAAACAAAAACGAGTTCCTCATTATGTAAGATTACGAAATGCCATAGCAATTTCATATACATATAAACATTAATTTATAAAATTAATCCAATATCAATTTACCTGTATCAAGAGATCCAAAACATTTGCAGTGAGCACTGTGGTATCGCACTTTAAGATACACGTACGTATGTGTTCGTACGACATATGTTTGAGTGAACCACCCAAAAGGATCGACAGATTTTGAGCAGCCTTCGAATCCAGCACTTTCAAATCTTTCACTTTTTTTAGTGTGTGCACCCTAGAAAGAAATTGATAAAAATTTGAGGCAAATTTAGTATTACTTAAACTCAACAGAACTTTAAGGCATTAAAAAAAGCCAACATTTATGATAAAGTACTTAGCAGTAGCTTATTCAATAATATTTAAGTTCATATATATTTTAAAATCTGTTTATATTATTGTTAAAAGTATTTTTTAGAAGAGAACATAATCATTGAACTCGATAAAATTTCAATTAAGAGTAAAGAGCAGAAATTGAAGTAAAAAACTCACTTATCGACAGCATCCTCGTTTCTCTTAGCAACTGGTTTACTTGAGAATTTCAAGGCGAGGCCACTCAAAATATCTGGTGACGCCAATTTATCTTCTTGCACCTAGAGAAAGGTTGTTAAAGTTTATATTAACTAATCAAAACATACAGTCAATTTCGAATTGTAATTCGCGTACTTTTGGGTCAGGAACGTATTAACTTGTAATGATCGTTACAAAAATCATTAGTTCTTATTCTAAACTCGAATCATGGTCTGCTCGTGGATTCTCGGCTTTTTGACCGCGTCGTTAAACAAAAACGTTCAAGGTTAGGTTACCTAGTATTGCATATACCTACTGTAGTGTAATATTTTTTATATATAATTATATCAAGAACAATCACTGAAGATTTCTTAAGGCCTGTTTTCACTTTTATTTGTATGAGTGCAAGTGATTTATAATTGACATTGATTAGTGCAGGTGTGTAGTGCAAGTAGTATCCAATTATTGTTTAGTGGCTATGTTAAGTAAATTCAGTTGTCATGAGTTTGGCAGGTACGCTGCGAGTGAGGGCGAACGCGACGTCACTACTCGCAGTTAACTCGCAAAAAAATAGAACACGCTTCTAATCACTTAACTACCAGACAACCTGCACTAACCCGTCGCTGTCCACACTTGTTGTTTCCTAATCACTATCCAATCCAATCACTAATCACCTGCACTAATCACTAATGAAAGTGAATACAGACTTGTAAGGGCAATTGAGTTCAAGTCTAAAACACGGCCTTACAAAACGCTTTCAACGAAATTTAACGACTCACTTTTGTGTGTACGTATTTGAAAGTTCCTTGGTTTTGTTCTGTATCTTGCTTTAAAACTTTTATAGGGAAACAATTGGCTGACAGACCTAGAGTCTCCGTTCAGTCCTGTTAGACGTTTCAAAATAAAAACGAAAATGTAATTTACAATGCTACAATAATCCACTACTGCATTTGTGTTAATTATTATAGTTACAAAAATATGAAGATTTTGATCTATAGGATCTATTTATACTGTATCTTTATGGGTAAAAACATTCCAAACTCACATTCAAAGAGTACAAAACCCTATACATACCTTAATCCAAAAAGCCTTTTCAGACATTTTCTGTGGCACAATAGTTTTCCAGTTGGCACGTTTCAGGGGTCCTTCGATCTCCCACTTCTTTTTAGGCTTCAAACCATGAGGCAGTATATCTGGTTGTGGCTAAAATTAAACAACTCTTAAATAACTTTTTGACATTTGTGTCATACAAGCCACAAATGATCTATTTGTGACACATTATTCAAAACAAAACTTTACTTTTAAACAAAACTTACTTCCTATGGAAGCTGTTTTACAACCTAGAAAAGCGCAACAATTTTCATTGTCTATACTCAGATTTTTCATTCCTAAGAATTCTGACATTTCATAATTGTTGCTACTAAAGTTCTCCACGGAAAAGGGAAAAATTTTACCCATTCGAGGGTAATTAAAAATGAAAATTTACTTTTTTTGTTTTACCTACAAAAAGGTAAATCTAAATATTTACTTACTCCAGTGACTTAATATAAGAATAACAAATATTTCCACACCAACAATAAAACACACACAGCAGGATCATGATCACAGCACAGGAGGATGATCACCTAAGATTGACAACAGATACAAAAATCTAGGCCCAGACCTAAAAACTTTATAGCAACACTGGTGGAGTGCTTACAGTAAGGTAAGTAAAGTAAGCTTAAGTATAAGTACGCTTCCGTCCTATGCACGATGCGACATATATTTCACATTTGATAATTAGTGTTAAAACTTACCATCTTAGGCGCCATGAAGCCTCCCGGCGGGGGCGGTGGTCTTGGTCCCATTCCTGGGGGAGGGGGCGGTGGGGGCGGACCCATTCCTGGCATAGGGGGCGATGGTGGACCCCCCATTCCTGGGAACGGGGGCGGCGGTGGCGCTGACCCTCCTGTAGAGTAAATCTCTTAATTTAATAAAATTAAAATGCATAGATAAGTTTGGACTCTTAATAGTATTCTGAATTCTTTAGACCACAAGTACATTGTTTGTTTGTTTATTAGTACAACATTGGCATTTTATACAAAATTTCCCTGCGTTGTATTAGAATCCTTGAATGACGTTTAATAACTTAGTTTTATGGAAACCATAAAATGTCGTTAATAAAAAAATAGATACATTCATTAATATACTTGAAATCTGCATATTATACTATAATTATATAACGCTATTAATATGTTCATAAGTTTGTTTCAAAAAAAATATTCCAGTCGAAATACAACTTTTTATAAATAGTCTAGTATAAAAAAGGAATTATAGAATAACAAATATTTATGTACACTTCACTAACAGTTTCATTTAAATAAACATATAATTGTCAGCGGTAGTCACTAACTATATATTATATGACACAACATTAGATATATAATAATATACAAAATACCAACCTGAAGGCATAGGAGGCGGAGGTGGTGGCGCGGGACCACCTAGAAGCAGACACCAGAAAGAGATAGATACAAAACATGCGTGTGAGTGAGGGAGATAGTTGTATTTCATGCAGTGTTATTTAAATAATCCTTGAAAGGTATTCATATAATAATTATATAAATACTAATACTGTTTATTACTTATTATTGAAATTGAAAGTTGTTTCTATTAGCTTTGTAAAATATACTTCTTAAAAATAAATAACATCGGAAATAATTAATTATTCCTATTATATATTTAAGTTCTAAATAAGAAAGAAAACTTAGTTATTTTCTTTTTTAAGTCTTCATAACTTGACATTTGCGTAATTTAGATGTCTATCCTGTATATAAATGTCCCATAACTGACCTGAGGGCAATGGTGGCGGCGGCGGTGGTGGTGGCCCTCCTAGACAGATAGAGAAAGGTGAATAACATGCATATGTGCGAAAGAGATAGATAGTGCTTTGTTAACTTTGCTTTAATTTCTGGGCTAGATTAAGATAATTTATAGTGAACTATTGGGCACAGGGAAATCATATTTCGTGCTAAGATGCAGATACATTTTCACGAAATCAGTCAAAATCCCAATACAATTTGTCATTGATAGTTGTCATTCGTGTTTGGACTTACAAAAAATTATTATTATTTTGTAATTACAAAACTTGTGTTTGACAAAGATAGCATAGATATAGTCCCAACAATAATTTTTCATGCGATTTAAATAACAAACCTCCAGGCATAGGCGGCGGCGGCGGCGGTGGTGGACCTCCGGGGCTACCGATTGCCTAAAAATGTTTTAAAGATAATTATATATCAATAATAAATTAATAAATATAAGTATACATTACACTCAGGTATTCTTAGTTTTAATATAAACGCGTTTTTTTTTAATATGTATAATTAAGAATTTTTCGCGAGTAATAACGCGTCGTTTCATTTTACGATACTTCTACGACTTAGAAATTGTAAATATATATACGATAATCATAACAGACGTGAGTTTAGAAATAATAAAAATTCATGTTTTAAGAATAAATCCAGCATTATTTTATCACCACATCCCATGGAAACATGGTGGTCGTATCACCCAGGGAAGACCAATAAGCTTTGATTTAATACTTGTACGATGTCGAAATAATGCAGGAGGCAACAAAGCGAACAACTCTTCAGAACATTCTCCGTAGTACTTTTGTAGGTAGGTATTCATATCCATAGACAAGCAATGTCTCTACGTAAAGAGAAAAAGTCAAGCCAATCAGTAATACGTTGAAGGCTGACAATTCGACAAGCTTTTTGCTGACTTTGGTTAAAGGAAGAAGGAAGAAGCTGGATTGATGTAAGCACCATCTGTTGACGCGATTTACATACTAATCTGCTTTACCTTAGCAATAGCAGCGATATTTCCCTGAGACACTCCACCAGGCCCACTCGGCGTAGATATACTTT
This sequence comes from Pieris rapae, assembly GCF_905147795.1. Lineage (NCBI taxonomy): Eukaryota > Metazoa > Arthropoda > Insecta > Lepidoptera > Pieridae > Pieris > Pieris rapae. The sequence continues at coordinate 3,213,527 of NC_059523.1, read as the reverse complement.
TCATCCTCTCTTCTAGATGTGTCACCCTGGCCTCTGCTTCCTGTCGGGCCGAGATGGCCACTTCCAGTTTGCTTTTTAACTCTTCGAGCTTCTTTTCTTCCTCTGCTCTAGACTTTTCTGTGAAGTGAAATCGTATGTTTCATACCATACCCTTTTAATTACCCTGAGCTTATTACTATGTTAAATTATGGCTTATGGCATTAACTAGGACTAACCTTCTGCAAAGGGCACATATTATTCGGTGTATTCATTTACTTAACGAAATACATAGGTTAACGGACCTTTCTCATTGTCCGTTGAGTGAGCTGGCAAGTTATATTATTAGTTAGTGCCTATTAATAAATCAGTGGCCCTACAACCTCTTTAGGTTTTGGTCTCAGATATCTGTTTAATAATCATTAATAAATCAAATAGGCAAGTAGGTGATCAGCCTCCAGTGCCTGACACACGTTGTCGACTTTTTGGATCAAGGAAATGTCAGTTTCCTCACGATGTTTTCCTTCAGCGTTCGAGCGAATGTTAAATGCGCACATAGAAAGAAAGTCCATTGGTTCACAGCTGGGGATAGGACCTACTACCTCATGTATGAAAGTCGCACGCTGAAACCACTAGGCGAACACTGCTCATATTATAGGATTTGTGACACCTGTCATAAATTCTAATTCTTGCTTACCTACGTCGCATCATCTCTATTTAAAAAACACAGACCTCAGATTTATGAATCGCACATAAACAACACAAATTCTAAATATATTATTAATTAGTGTTAGTGCCTATAGTAGTAGTAAATTTTTTGTACTTTTATTATGTCATTTCAAGTTTTTTTTTTGTGTTGAAAGTATATTACTTATTGTAGACTCGTGTCAATTTAGGGTCACCTGTTAAGGCAGGAGTGTTTTTATAAATAAATAAATAAAAACTTTTGTTTTAACACTCACCAATAAGTCCATCAATCAAAGGCTGTACATCAATATTGAATCGTTGTGTCAGTCTGAAGTCGGGGTCGTAGCCATTTTTGTGTAATACTATTTGAGTTACACATTCCTCTATTAGCTTGTAGTATGCAGGTCTGAAACCATTAATGTTTTATATGTTAGAATGACTTTGATATTTCTCTTTATATTAAACATATTATAATGTAATTTATTATTTGAAGGATCTTTAAATATAAATTGAGTTTTCTGTTTTAATATTATTTGTACGTATGTTATATCTTTTTCATATTCTAGGCAAACGTGTTATTTTAAGCACTTATTATTTAGTTAATTAAAAATCTTTAAATTTTAAAAAATAAACTCTCAGTAGGTAAATTTGTATAAAATTAGCAACATTAACCGCACTTCATAAAAAATTGTTAGAGGCTTATAAATACAGAGATGTTATGATCTAGTTTGTTATGTTTTAAATGTCAATCCTACACAATTAATTATAAATTTTTAAATAATATAAAATTAGTGAAAAGGTATAACCGTACGTATAGATTTATATATATTATATTCTCTTCACTACATTTTATCTATTGACATAATCTCACGGTTTGATTAGCATTAAAATACACAAAAAATAGTAACCTTATAAGCTCATCATCTCTGATGAATAGCAGGTGTTGTAATATGGAGAGCAAGAACGGTTCTGCTGGAGTTTCTAGTACCAGATTCTTCACCAGCTCGAAGCACTCATTCACGTCTTGGAAGTCCACTCTGAAATATTACAAATATCATCTTAATATTTAATTTTTCAATAATTAAAAACCAACACGAACCTGTAAATAGTATCTAAAAAGTTCAATAAAGTGCCAAAGTCTTACACTAGGGCCCTATACTTTGATTTTTAATTCCGTAGAATTCTGAAAGCTATCATTTCTTGACATGTCAGAGATTGCAAACCTTTTTGACCGGTCACATTTTTTAATTCCAATACGAGTCTGAAAGTTACATTTTTGACTACACATTTGCAAATTAAAAAAATTACGTCATAAATGTTCCAAATTAATAAAATAAAATGGAGTTGGAATCTATTAAAATTAATTACCTGACATCATCAAACTTAGCGAGAAACTCCTCTTGGTCGGCAGTAGCGTAAGTATCAAAGACGTTCATTTGAATCAGACGACCGCCATCTTCCGCACCCGCTCTTAAATCCTCTGTAATATAGATAAGTTATTATATAATATAAATAAGTTTTATTGATGGATTTTATTGTGTTCTACTGCCGTTGTTAAATGATAAAAATGCGTATAAGTCGGTGGTTTGATTCTCAGAAAAAAGTTTACAGGATCGCTAACAGAGGTGACTTAAAATTTGTAAAAAAAAAAACAGATACAAAATTAAATTTTCCAGACTTTTAGTGGACGTATTTGGAACGTATTTTACGTAAAATGTATACGTTCTGTATGTGTGTTAAAATTCCTAATTTATCTAAAACGTTCGGACCCCTTAGAAGTTTCGTATACGATTCTGTATATATGTACCATCAAAATGCACCGTCTGGAAGAGACTGATTTTAGCAGTAGATATCCCATTTACATTGTTTGTCTTATTTTTTTTCGGATTTTGTGTTATTATGATGTAAATAAATTGTTCTTACCAATCAGATCATAAAGTCCAGTTCTCATAAATTCGCTCCTCAAATGCATTCGGAACTCCAATTCTTCCGGCTCCGTTATTATTGCATTCATCAGTTGCATGCAACCGTTCTGAAAGTTAGAATAATAACTTTTATAAATTTTGGGTAATTATATTTTTCTTTCAATATAAAAAGTTCTTACGATAATTATTTACTATTTTAAGTTTATACAATGCATTAAAAATCGTAGTTCTGATTTTATCCCAGTTAAATAAACAAAAAACTAGTGCCCATGCACCCCCATTATCACGATCATTAGATACAAATATTTCTCTATACCAAATCCCATTGAAGGAATTTCAAAAACCTCCAACCAAAAAATACCTAACCTAACCTAGGTCAATAAGCGAATGACTCCTATTTGTCAAAAACTTACACTTACTACTTAAACTTTACTTTGACAAACAGAACTAACATACATATAACCAAGTCTCGACGCTGTCTTTTTCTCAGAAACACATAAATTTAATTAAATTATTAAATGAACCTTTAAACTCTCAGGCGCCTTGGGATGAAGTCCCTCCACAATGGGTAGCAATCTTGGTTTTCGACTCGACTCGCCGGCCATTGTTATCGCTTCTAGGACTTTCTCGTGGCCATTCGGTATCAGACATATTGCAGCTAGCACCTGGAAATAACATTGTAAGCCTTTTAAATTTTAATGACATTACAGCCTCCGTGGTTTAATCGTTCAAAATATTACCTCGTGAGGAATCTTGATATACCACTAGATAGATAGATAGTATATACCACTAAGCTTAAAATACTGCATTTTAAGTCATAAAATAATGTAGCTTATATCCGGTGGTTCTCTGTGTACACAGACAGTTTAAAATATAAAACATAGTCATGTATCTATCCTCTTCCTATCTATCAATTAAACCACAAATACAACGTTATTTATTTATTTTCACCATAATAATAAATCCCACATGATTTAAAAATCTTGAGCACGTTAAATGTTTGAAGATTTCAGTTATTACAGATTTAATGATCAGTAAAAATATTTTTACACAATTTTCATCTTCCCCCTAAATATAGTTGGATTTTTTACACCAAGTTTGATGTATAGATAAAATATTTGAGTTAAATAATTTGTTTAACTAACAATATTGAATTATAATAAAAATGTTCACGACGAAATATTTCATAACAATATTAAATAAAGATTATCGAAATTTTAATGACAATAAACACTTAGCTTATAATACAGCTTCCTACTACAAATAATATATGAGTTCGAAGTAATTTTTAAACAGTTTTATAATCAAAGTTAAGATAGTGACACTCCCCTGGCCCATAGACACTCAATGCTAGAAGGCTCAAAACTGCGTGGCGTATTCGGAAAGTTAGCATACTAGTTTAATGTAAATGTACGTTGTTTGCTTATTAAACGTTGATAATCTTCTCTTATCCTCACTTACCTTAGCAGCTTCCAAAGCACAATGGGGCTTCCTTGCGTCCAGACTTCTAGCCAGTACCGGCAAGGCCTCCCGACATTCAAACACAGCTCGAATACCGACCGTATTGTTTAAAATAGCTGACAAACATCGGATACACTCGTATTGTACGCGATCGTAGCGGGAATCACTGGAAAACGAAGCTTATTGCAAATCGCTGTATTGATGGCAAGGAAATGATTTTGTGGGAATAAAAAAATTACAAGACAACGAATTTTGGGCAGTTTGCTTTCACTGTAGAAGAAAATGCCGTGTTTCGAACGCATTAGAGGGTTGAGTCAACACTGCTAATATGGAAGGAACAGTATGCAAATTATTAAGGCATTTTGTCTGACGATTGACACATTCAAAAAATATTTTTTTAATATATATGTATTATATAACATCTTTTAAAACTCTGCTGCATAATCATTTTTAAACACATCACATATTGCATCGCCATTCATGAATCCATGACATTAGCTTTTCAGTTTTTGGTTTGTTTTATCAATATATTTGTATGTATTATTTTAGATTAAGGTTCTATATATTTGTATATAACAGTTGGTTAAGTTACTTTTTGCACTTTACCCATAACATTTTTTTTCCTTATTAGGGTTGCCTGGAAATCGCTTGCTAGCGATAAGGCCGCCCGATGCCTTATAATTTTTAAGATTAATTTTTCGTATAAATGTAACGAAGTGTAAAATAAATTTTCGTATACATGTTAATTATTAAAAAAACGTTTATTTTTATAATAGCACAAAAATCTTACCGATAAAAACCACTTCCACTGGCAGCAATAAAACCAATATAATTTATTAAATACGTGTATAAAGTAGTACACACTATCACTCAATAGTTGCACAAGAAAAAACATGATAATGAACCGACATAAAAATATAAATGCACATAGCTATGAAATGTTCTTATCACTAGCAAATTAATAAACAAGACACATCATTCCTTAACTAATAACATTTTTATAAAACAAATTAATAATCAGATGGTTCATTAAACCTACGGTTTCAGCTCAGAAATGTTTTCATAAAATGTATTACTGTTAATTTCTTCATCATTCTTTAGTTCATAGCGACAGCGATGTCGATTTCAATATTGGCATTTTCGCGATACTAAGTTTACGGCATCAGCAATGCGGATATTATATCAAAATTTAGTACAAAATCTATACTGTAAGAGCTGTGCATAAAGATCCCGGTTGAATTCTACTGTATTAAGTACTTGATAACAACGTCATCGGCTGTTACGAGTATCGGTGTTTACGACCAAACATGAGTAGCCCTTCGATGAGAGCAGTCGTATAATGTATTAAAAATACTGAGTTCAACTTACTTCGTATAACAAACATTGAGTGTGGTCAGCAAACTCTCAATGCCCTTAGTCCCAAACTCTTCGATCCACGACAACGGGTTATTCGTTAGTGAAATACGTAGATTCTCTAAACAACTGTGCAACTTCCCAACTGATAACTCTGGCTGATTGAGGTAGGTCACGTAGTCTGATGGTTTTTCAAATTTCGAACGACCTTCCTGTAATTATCCCAAATGATTTATTTTCTCAATATGCATGAAATCCCTTAATAATCGGCCATAAGATATGAATAAAATGTTAATTATAAACTGAATATCAAAAACAATTTGGAACGTATACGTACGTGCGCGTACGTAAACGCGTTACGGACATGTACGCTTTATAAAAATGACCATTTGTAATCAAATGGGACCTTTGATGTTTATTAAGGTTTTATAATTTAACCTTTATTGGCGACAAATAAATGAATTCTAAGAAATAAGCTAGATTCAAATAAAATTAAAGGAAACACAAATAACAGCACACCTGTGTATTAACAAATTTATACGCGACCAACATTTTTTTCTTCTGGTCACTTGAATATTTTCTTAACGGCTCCTTCTTCTTTTCCCCTATGTTCATGTCCGTCTGAAAATAAAGCAACCAACTACATAAAATATCTAGTAAATTGTATTCTATTTACACATACATATTAGGTTGTTATTTCCATGTCAACATTAAAAAAATATCCTATACTCTCACGTTCTCAATGCATTTTGACAAGCAATTAATTATTTATTCACTGTATATTCCACTGAACAGTCAAGAAATTATCTGCCTACCAGCATCTCCTCAAATCGGCTCTCCAACTGTTCATCATCAAGGGCATCAATCTTGCTCTTATACTCCAAAGGAGGCTCCTCATCACCACGTAACTCAGCCCGGGGAACCGTATCGTACCCCCGCTCCATGCCCCCGCCAGCTTTCTTCGGCCTTCCGAACCATGTGTCCAGCTGAAACATGAACGTTTTACTTGGGTCACAAAATGCAAAATCTTTTAATATAAAAGGTAGGTCGCGTGATAGAACATGTTAAGACCTACAAATTAAGCTACATTTATAAAGTTACTGAAGATACAATTTTATTTGTTGTTAACAAAAAAATTTGTAAAAACCTTTATGTGTATGATCTCTCTTAGAACACAAATCTAAATAATTACATTAATTTAATTATATTAAACTACATTGAATTAAAGTTCCAGAAATGTATACACTTAAGAAGATATCAATAATATGCACGATAAATAGTAACGAAAGCGGACATTTATAAAAAATAAATAAAATAAAAAATATAAAAATTAATTTACAGTTACGTGTCAGTACAATATTACCTGGAAGTAACTGCTTTTAGCAGTAATATCGCCCACTTACACCCTAATGTCTTAATTTCATTTAATTTTATTTTGCTTCTGTTTTGTGTTATTAGGGTGTAAATAAACTGTATTATTGCTTATTATTACCATCTTATTTGGTTCAATTCATTTATTTTTATATTCTGAACCACCATCAAGGTCCAAAAATATAATTATATCATATATAACAATGCCCGTTCCAAATCTGACTGTGAAATGTCTTGATTTACGAATCACGTATCAGCATAACAATAATCGTTAGAGCGAACGAACCATTGAGTTTCAATATCAGCCATCAGTACTAATTCAATTGGTGACGTCATAATGACTACATAATAATAACGAGATTTTACATTCACTTATTCATACACACATACATCCAACCGAATACTATTTTATTTGTCCTGTTACCAAAAACTTATACACATAAAACTGCGCAGTTATTCTCGTAATTAGCTCCATTATTCGTCTTTTGTTTATATCTTTCAATATATTAAGCCACATATAATGTCTTTGTGTATTTTTTTATCCCTTAATATTACGCGGGTTATTAACACGTTCCTCAATGTTGATCAAGGATAGGAAAATCATAAATGTTTAAGGGTTGATACTTAAATACTTGAAGAAACTTAATTTATAAAATTGCTCATTACGACATAGTGTAACGAGTCAAGGGTTGTTGCTTACTTCTGTTATCAATCAAAAACTTACCGAAAAAGGTGACCTTTCCCTGACATAATCACCAACGACCTTAATTGTATCCATTATAAATATATCACAGAAACGTTTTTCACCTATCCTCACACCCAAACACTCATGTTAAACTGACTAAAATATTCGATACTTTGTCAACACTGTCTAATTAGTAAGTGATTAACGTTTTATAGATTTTTATAACCACAGACGTTTGTTTTAAGTAAATATAATTATTTATTTATTACGATTATAGACATATTAAACCGCGCTTGAGTGATTCATTGTATGAATGGTACGTACTCTCACGCCGGAGAAGGACAGTATACTGTTTTATTTTGGCACCAAGCATATTGTCTTTTTAGCTTTAAGATCGGACATACTAAACATTTAAATATAGCTACTTGAAGCATTCACATTTTTTAAGGGCGCTACACTTTTACACCAACTCATAAATCCAATCAGTAAGATATCTAATATCTAAATGCGCCGTTTGAACTAAAGTACTCAATTGTACCTTTTTATCACAGCACAAATGCAATTAGACTGATTTCGTATTTATTAATAACTAGCGTACCCGACAAACGGTATTGGTATTTCAAGGGATTTGGATACTAAACACAGTATGAAAGTAGGTACCGACTGCAGCACCGTCTTCCGGGATAATTTGTAGTTAGAGTGGCAGTGTCATACAAACGTATTGTAGAATTATATATATTTGCGAAAAATATATAAGCTATCCGATCTTTTTACTAAGATCACTCACTGATAAATTTTATTGAAATCGGTTAAGTGGTATAGGAGTCCATATGCAAACAAACAACGTGACGCGTAATTTATATATGTATGTATTTAATTAATGTGACTGACAAGATGTTTGCGAAACGTGTCAGTTACATTAATTTTCTGTATTTTTCTTTTATATTTTTATGAAGATTTCTAATAATGTGGTCTATGGGATTAATGCTGTAAGTGTATGTATTTGTGTCAATAAATAAATAAAAATGTGTATTACTATATTTACCAAAATATGAGTGTGTGTTATTAAATAATTAATTAAATTATGGTTACGTATATGCTACTAAATTAATATTTCAATACGATGTGAAGAAACTTTATTTGCAATGGTAATACATATAACCAGTAGACATAGCCTCAGTCCCCACATTAACCTGAAGAACAGAAAGGGTATGAATCTGCTCTCAGCCCCCTTCAAGGACTATCAAGGGTCATTTGTCGGTATAAAAGCTGTATATCATACCGATGTACCGATTGTAAATACCAAACCAAATATGCAATAACAACGTTAACGTTAATATGTTTATCAACGGTAAAGTTAATTTATTCTATAATTTAAACAATGTATATGAATATACTGCCACTTTCGTTAGGTTTAAAACGTAGAGGCTATAATCGATTACCGGCAAAAAAAATACTTTTCGGGTTGATGCAGAAAGCTAATGAATTTAATAAATCAATGATAACAGCAATAAAAATCGCGATCCCAAAATTGCGAAATAATCTAGGGTTTTTAAAAACATAGAGTAAAAGAGCCGACGAGCCCAAAAAGTGCAGTCGTGGCAGCGTATGGACAACCAACATGTTAGTGGTTGCGTTGCCGACCTTTGAAACAGTATGCTCTTTCTGAGAATTACATTATTGTGAAATGGAAATTGCGTATAAAAACTCCACATGTTAACTAAATTAATTATAGATATGTGACCAAATTTAATAAAGTAGACAGTAGAGTAAAAATATTAAACGCTTTCACTGTATAACATGCTTTATTGATACGATCTCGGCCAAGATCTTACGAGTAAATAAAATTAGCAATGATTCCTATATTTCTGATTCATATTTCCAGAAACACTTATATTTTTATTTATTAACACACTGACATAACCTTCAATTTACAATTTATCATGCTGAATAGAATTTTTTGTGGCAAGATGCTCATCACTAAGAGCAAGCGTTGAACACTGCATGACTGAATTTTTTCTATATAATTGCGCAAGAAACACTGCCCACGGGAAAATCTCAAGGAAATCAGCCGGTCTAAGAGCATAATCGAAGTGTGTCAGAAAAAAAGGCTTACAAATAAATATGGCAAAGGTTGTACATTTGTTTTGTATCAACCAACTAAATTCGATGCTAGTTATCGACTTGTAGACTTTCATTCGATAAGATATACTACAGGGACATTTATATGTATATCACTAGTCACGGAGCCATCCCAGGATGACATGCAGCTCACTCCTACGGGGGGTATCTACAGCAAGAATTTCTCTGTCCCCTGTATATCTACCATAATCTTTTCATTATATACTTCCCTTGTATTACAAAAAAACAGAACCAGTGTAAAATATCTTGAAAGTCATTTAAAATATCTAAAATAATGTATAAAATTGATTAGGAACTCATATCCCTTAATAATAATGTTTTTAAGTCATTCGTCTCTTTCTATAACACTTTAATAAAGAGGGACAACATTAAACTGAAAACTTAGTCTTGGCCTATAGCCTTATTGCAGACCATGATTCAATAGAATATAAAAGCTACAAGAACACAGATGTTTGTACTCTGAATAATGTTACATACGACAGGCATATTGTTGTTCCTATTTAGCATAACGTAAGCTCAATTTAACAGAAAGAGAGGGATTAATTTTTAAAACAGTATAATTAGAGTAAGTATATGTACGTTGGATGACATACATTATTATTAATAAAGGTAATTTCCTACATTATGTCATTACGATGACGTTTGTTTGCTCATTCACTCACAAGGACACAAACTGATTGTGAGCTGACATAACAGACTAAAATAATAATTAAAAATACGGATAATCAGTTATTTTTAGTGCTAAAAGACCTAAAAAGCTCCTATTGGCTGTCGTTAATTTTCTCTAAGAATCCCTCCTCCGACAAGATATTCACAATCGTTTCATATGCCATGTTTCGGGTTTCAGTAATCTATAACAGACATTATGAACACATTGTCCATCTTACCAAAGAGGATGTGAGGAAATATTTTGAGAGGCGGGAAGACTGACATTATTTAGCAGTATTAACGGTTGAGATTTTTCTTTAAAATATTTACTTGTCAATTGTTTCATGTTTAATTTCAGTTTCCTTTTTTAATTTATTAATGTATTAAAATGTTCTGTTTCATATATTTTGTTCATCATACATTGATGATCTGCATTGTATATTGTAAAATTGTTTTCTTATTAATATAGATATATGCAGCTGAAAGTTTACTTATAAATAAATAATATATGTAATATGAACAAGCATCTTGCCAAATGCCAAAGGCCTCCCCCACTCCTATCCACTCCTCTCTCCTCCGCTTTAATTGCGCGCGATGCGCCGCCATATATTTCCCATAATGTAATTAAATGTCATCCCATTTTTTATTTAGTCATACTCTACACTCGAGCTCTTTCTGCCAGATTCCTGAAGCAATCCATAAACATTGGACATTGAGATATAAAAAACTACATTAATTAATAATTTTAATAAACTCCACTAGAATTCCACTGAACTAGAATTAAGTGCGCCTATGACACGTTCAAATTAATAACGAAATCATTTATATTTCATATTTGTTGTAACACAAATTTACTAAATAAATTTTAAATATATTATTTGTTCTTCGGAAAAACGCAGCAAAAATATATATAAATATAAGTACATATTTGTATATTAAGTCAGATAAATGATAAATCCTTACATAGTTTATTCAATATTATGTCAACATTGACCGACTCACGCGCAGGCTTATATGCAAGGTAGCGTGATAGTGACCTAGAGATGTTTGCTTTATTAAACCCGCCGATATTTGCATTCGTGCGTTGACTAAGAATTATAGAGAATATTCCCCAAACCAACATATAGAAATTTTAAATACCTAAATATAACTACTTTAATAACTACAAAATGCATATTATTCTATTTTATATATTATATAGTGTATATAGACAGAAAGTGAAAAATAATTATGTAGATAACTATACTATACCAGATAGGGACAGAGCAATAAGAAAAAACTACAAAAAACTAATCTTTAGGGACTGGACTAAGAACAATATTTATGTTCCATCTGCAAAAGTCCTAATAAATGATTATCAAATCATCTCAAACTTACATGATTTCGCACGTTACGTTCACATAGTTTTTTTTTATAGAACAGGTTTCAAACGAAGTGGAACGAAGAAGGATCAGAAATGCCAGATTTTTAATAATTAGTACAATTCTAAAATATTTCAGCTGATTCATAGTGATCCAATACTGCTTCACAATGAATTAATGAAACATTTAGCAATATAATTATTTTAAGGAAAATATTCTATGTTTCCTTAATTAATAATAATTAAATATAATTAATACCAAAAATAAATCAATCAGACATTCAAGTCAATACATGATCTGCGCCTTTTTTGTTAAAGGATATATAACGGCCTTTCAGGTAGGACTATCCTCTTTCATAAACAATTAAAGATTGCATCTCCAATGGAAGAGACAAAGGGAAAACAAACAAACATATCGTTTCAAATTTTAGAAACTAGTTTGTTATGACTCTCATCAACTCGACAACATCAATACACATAAATTATAACATGATATATATGATATATATTTAAAAATATAAAACTGAAAAGTCATGCTCACCCATGCGAAGATGGAACAGATCGCTCGTAATAGACATCATCACTACATATTATAAAACAAAGTCGCTTTCTCTGTCCCTATGTCCCTTTGTATGCTTAAATCTTTGAAACTAACGGATTTTGATGCGGTTTTTTTTAATAGATAGAGTCATTCAAGAGGAAGGTTTATATGTATAATAACATCCATTAAATAGTGGAGAAGTACTGTTATTTTAGAGGTTTCTAATGTGATGTCGTAAATAATTACATTTTTTCCGCTTACATTGCAAACGCAGGCTGAACCCTACGAGTTTTATCAAAATAATGTACTAAGTATTTTTTATTGAGCACATTAAAAAGGACTACAGAAAAGTCCATCATGGTATATGTCTATCTCTTATGGATAACCCACAATAACGTTTTTTTGTCATTTACTTTTTACGACAAATAATGGCTAATTTTCGAAGCGATTTTAACCAATACAGCATTAATCCTTAACCAATTAAATACCTTGAATACATTGTTCATTTAATATAGATCTATACAGCCCATTTACAGCTTATTTAGCACCGTCGAACGCGTATATTATCGGAGCTTTCCAGCAACGGAAATAACAATACATAATAAAATGCTTTTCATCAGCATCACTATCACTATCACTACATAGTATAAAACAAAGTCGCTTTCTCTGTCCCTATGTCCCTTTGTATGCTTAAATCTTTGAAACTACGCAACGGATTTTGATGCGGTTTTTTTTAATAGATAGAGTGATTCAAGAGGAAGTACTGTTATTTTTGAGGTTTCTAATGTGATGTCGTAAATAATTAAATTTTTTCCGCTTACCTACATTGCAAACGCAGGCTGAACCCTACGAGTTTTATCAAAATAATGCACTAAGTATTGTACATATTGAAAAGGTCTACAGAAAAGTCTGTGATGGTATATGTCTATCTCTTATGGATAACCCACATTTTTATATACAACGTTCAGATTTTCTGTAGTGAATTTAGTATCAGCATTGCACCCGTGCGAAACCGGGGCGGGTCGCTAGTACATAATATAGAATTGATACCATACTAGAGTGCAATAATATGGTTTTGTACAGATAAATTTCCGCGACCGGTCAACCTTTAGATCTGTAAGGATTGAGGTCAAGGCTTTAAACTATTTATATTGTCACTTATGATATCGTTGTACAAATACATCTATATTATATATTCATTCTTCGATCGAATCCTGGCAAGAAAGAAAATTTACCTAATAGATTGACGCAATTTCTAAAGTTCATTCGTCTTTGTCTGTGATATTGCATTTAGGCTGTAATGACATCAATTGTATGGAAGCAACATTCTCTATCTTTGACTGATTATATTTGTTACGAAATGTATTTTTATAAGCACAGAAACAAAATAAACTACGTCTTGAACCATAACTATCCAACAAGTTTCTATTGAAAATGCAAGTATTCATATTAAAAATCCTCAATGATATCATGATGATATCATCTAGCATTTACGTTTGATTTTATATTTATAACCCGTGGGCGGGGTTTCCTAAATATATAAAAGCTATGATATTTTTGAGCAGTTTTGGCCTAGTGGCTTCAGCGTGCGACGTACCTGAGGACGTTCGATCCCCGACTGTGCACCAATGGATTTTCTATGTGCGCAATTAGCATTTGCTCGAACGGTGAAGGAAAACATAGTGAGGAAACCGACATGTCTTAGACTCAAAAAGTCGACGTGTGTCAGGCTCTGGAGGCTGATCACCTACCTACTTGCCTATTAGATTTAAAAATGATCATGTCACAGATTCAGAAATCTGAGGCCAAGACCTAAAGAGGTTGTAGCGCCACTAGCTTTTTTTAAATATATTTTTACCTAATCAATTTGTGAATGACAAACTGCTCCCAGTTTTCGCCAAGTGCAATGTAACGGCGCCTTATCCCTTGGCGTTGCGGAGAGATTTAGGGTCTCTATGCATCTTCTACCGCATTTACCAAGGAGGTAACACTAGTAGTTCGGACTAATTCCTGCAGCTTAGTTTCATTATCGGACGTCAAGGCAGAATACAAAATACCATCCGTATCACCTCTAGGTCCGTCGTTCCACAACTGAACGTTTCTCAAAGCATTATTTAATGCGCAACGCCACTATTTGGAACCATCTTTTCACTAAAGTAGGGCTGAGTCTTACGATTAGCTAGCTTTACACATCTTTCTACTTACCCCTGACCTTCTCCATGTGTGCTTGCGTCTGAGGCGTGGTAAACTATTATATTTGTTTTCCTCCATTACCACCACACTATCATCTCACTCTAACACTAATGTTATATAAGTTCATTTACATTTAGTTCACACAATCTTTATAATTAAACTTTTTAACACAACATCTACGACTGAAATTTCCAAACTAAGTGCACATTGATAAGTACTCGTGATGATAAGATTTGATAAGGCGTTCAACTGGAACGTAATCTTATTTCACAAATCATCATTTTTTATAAGTAGGATACATGTGTATTGTACAACTTTTGCGACTTCCCTTTATTTTCTCAGTCTCATTACATAACGCAATAACGCTTTTCTGAATAAATTAAATACCCAGTATAGAGATTTTTCTAACCTAATCTATCTATCTATAGATAGATATATTTATTATATATGTGATGCAAATTTCTTCAGATAGATTTTAAAACGTTAGTTAAAAAAGCTACAAAGGCATATGTTAGGAACATATAAGTTTTTTTTTTAATCTTACTGATATTTCTAACTAAAAGAACCAAAAAACCGTAAAAACACTATAGCAAATTCTTATGATGCTTATTGATGCTTGACTTTGAATGGTAAAATCCAGATACACAACTATTTGGTCTAGTACTAGGAATACGTATATTTACAAATAATAGGCAAGTATGTTTACAAACTATAATACTACAAGTGACATCAGCATTGCATCATAGAAATTTCAGTAACAATTCTAGAAAAATCTTAAATACCACACAGTATACGAAAAAATGCCTGATGGTAATGTCTACTGCTACCGCCGTTAAATATTATTAGTGGAAATATTAAATGATTAAAAGGAAGTACTTTTCGTATAATTTCGTATTAAAGAAAATATTTTTTACACTATACAGAATACAATATGTTATGTCATGCTACGGGCGAATTGTCGGGGGCGAAACGAGAAACTGCTAGTATTACGGTTATAAACATTTACAAAATCTGTTATAAGATTTTCGCGGTATATTTGCGGTATAAATTGCATACACTTTGTGACCGTTATGTTTGAGAACACATATTTATTGAATGCGTGATTTAACTTCTTTATTTCAATACAGAGGAATTAATGTTTGACGAAGACGTTTATTAAACAAAAACATTATTTTGTAAAAATATACTTCGTGTCATGTCTTTCACGTAACCGTGAAAATCAATAAAATCCGGATAACAATATAATATTGTTAACAAGTTAAAGTCAAGGTGACCGTTTCGTTAACATTCTAAGACGCTAGACTACATGCCTAGTTGAGGATTTGAGTTCTATGTTTTTATAAATACATTTTTCTAGCCAATAAAATGTGCTTATATTGCGATACCTTATAAATTTAAATGATTTGGCACTGACTTAGGAATTTTAGTCTGGAGACAAAAATGAAATATTTATTTTTTAATAATGCGACTAGAGAAAATTTTACATTTCTATCGTCTCTACATAGAAAAGAAAACAGATACTGTTTAATTTTTCATCTTCGACCAATTAGAACCTTATATTGTTGTTATAAACACTACACTGTACAAATCGTGCACACTCAAAGATTATCGACTGAAAACTGAAAACTCATAAAGATAACGATTCCATTACCTTCATTAGTAGCGATAGCAAAATAAGACAAACGTTAAAAGTAACTTTTTCCTATGCAGATTTTAATAGTGCTTGTTTTGACTATATCTAGCTTTAAAGTAGGTATTTCATATAAACAAATTATAGAATAATCAATCTACGTAAACAATGGTATATTAGATTAGAAAACTACTGTGGTTTGTATTACTGTAACATCAGCAGTTTTGTTAGGAGCTCAATAAATGCATATTAAAATCATTCTTGTGTTCTAAAAGAACTTTTTTTAGGTTGATTTACTATTTAATAACTAACCGAGACTACTCGGTATACTAGAAGCTGTAGCAAATACCGCAACGTTTTCTCACAATAGACGTTGTTTTCTCTCAAAGTACAGAGCCGAACTTACGTTATAGCTCGACTCTGTACATCCTTTACTGGTTTTTCATGTCACTACTACATAATAAACCAAATCAATGAAATACTTTGCCATAAATCGTCCGGTTTTGGAAAACTTTAAATAATATAATGATATTTGTTTGTTTCGGCTTATTTTCTTTTCAGAGTTACTTTTTTCTCTAACGGACTTCAACCTTAAATAACTGATTTATAATATAATACTCGCCCAGTATTTTTTCATTACTTTTTTTATCGTTAACATTGCAACCTACTTATTATCTATTTATAGAACGTGTTAAAACAATGCCTAATTTGCTCACCTTACTTGTTATCTAGACGTCTTCATGGTTCTAATATTGATTGTAAACATTCATATGTAAGTTGTCAACACAATTACTTGTGTACTTTCTTAGGTTTTGCGCTAAATATTTTATTTTTTGCACATAGCATTAAAAAAAATTATGTCAGGAGTCTCGAAGTCAGTCCAACATAACACTTGCAACACTTGTTTACAAGATCAAGTCATGTTTTGTTTTTAGGTGAGGATCAAACCTATATACTCTGTATCTATTTTAAGTATTTCACTCATAAATTTTGTTTTCTTAAAGATTAATTTAAATTATTTATTAATTTATTGTGTGGTTTACACTTAATATATTTAAATTTCTACTCACAAAGCCACTTTTTGCTTTCTCATGGCGAGACATTTTGCCTTCATTCACATTCGGATGCACCATTCTGTAACAAAGTATTGAGGATATTAACATTTTATCAAGTATAAGAGACATATATTAAATGTCAAACTAAATATAACATACAACAGGCTTAGTATGTAACATTATATATAACCAATTTAAATCTTTGTCTAGATTTTTATAGAAGAGAAAGTGATGGATCTATGATTTACTTTACAAAGAAACTTTTTTTATTTAAAAATTATAGTGCATATTGCATTTTTAAGATTGCATATCCAACATGTAATGTGTTGGGAATAATACTAGTATTTAAATTTTATGTTTTTGTCAATACTAAATTCATTTAAATAACTATATGCTGAGGATACTGATATATAGAAATTTTTGTATTTATTTATGTTTTTAGACATTTATAAAGAAAATATCTATGTCTGGAAGATACTATATACTGACATATCATGTTCATCAATTGACCTCAATTGATTGATTGACTTGATCCATATCAACCACAAAATCATAGTTTTAATGATTGTTTACCAACTAATAATACCTTAGGTAATTATATAGTCATGTAAATTAAGCTAATTCTTAATTGTTTATAACAGTAAAGTTGTATTTTAAGCTTAAAAATGGTAAACGCATTTCTGTACACTTTAAACTTAAAAATATATAAAGAAGTATGTAAATATTTTTGTATTTTATACAATCCAGTTCTATTATGCTCTATTATTTTATGTAACTTCCCAAACAACTATTGTACTGTATAAAAAAAACTATGTAATCAAAATTTCAAGTATATGATACTAAGCTAACATATGTTACCTCTTTAACAAAACTCTTGAAAAAAATTATACTACAATGATACTATAACATATTTTGATTAAATAATGATGGTTGTTGACATAGTGTACATTACCTAAAACATGCAATAGTTAAGTACACTCTTTTTGAAATACTTCTGATGATTTTGTACATTAATGATACCCATTTATATAATTGCATAGCTTAAGTATCCTAACTATTTATAATAATCCTCATAATGTAAATACCTAAGAGGCTCATAAACTACAGTGGTTGTTTGATTTTGTAGTATGTTACAAATAAAATAGGAAGTCTAAGAGGATAAACACTTAATTAAGTAACAAACAATTTCAGTACTGGTTCCTGATAAACCATACTCTTTAAATGAATAATTATCATATTTTATTGATGCAAAAAGCTTTTCGTTGCGACACAATTTATAATTTGAGCATTTGAATGCAATGCAATCCGCGCCAAATTATTTACTAAATCGAGGTCGCTGGTAAATAAAAGTTACATCGAGGACGATAACATTTATTAACATAGTATGCGTACTGTTCCTAATAATAAGAAATATAAAAAATAATGAACGACGAATACGCCCTAGAGCTGTCTTTCTATAGCCTCGAACCGTTATAAATGTTTATTTTTCTAACATAAAAACGCGAAAACATGATTCCATTGCTCAATCAAGTAACTCTTTTCTAACCTAATAAATTTCGTATTAAAGCACCTTTATCAAATTCAAATATTAAGATAAGATAAAAGATATACTATACCACCAAAAAGATATAATTTTAGTTTAAAATAACTTCACAAACACAAGTATTTGATAAAAACATGATAACACAAACAACGGTTGAACAAAACACATACATACGCATTTGTACATAGCTGACTAGTGATGTCATCTCGTGCTTGTCAAAGCCAAACGTTTTATATTATAGTGTTGTGTCTGTTTGTTATTAGTGACGATTTATCGGTTTTATAAAAATCAGACATCCGTAATCGAAATGGTCTAAAATCCGGATACAGGATTAGTGCGCTCATCGGTTATTTGCTAAATTCCAATTTTATGTATATTTATAATTAGAAGAATATATATGTACCAAGTTGCCTATAAAAATTTGCCCGCTAGTATTTTCAATGAAATTATTTTGAATTGATTTTTGGGGAACATTTCGTTCTCTTGTTATTTAAATAAAATATCGTCTACATGACGGCAATTTATATTTTTCCATTAAAATATCATCTTTAACAGCAGGTAACTCTTATTTGCGGCCAAATTTAACCAAATTTTAGGCACCCATATACTATAATATTAATAGAAATAAATTAGCTTCAATTAGATATATATTTAATAAATGTACGTTATGAAAGTATAAATGTATCGAAATCATACCTGGCTGCCAAGAAGTGGAGTGTTGATCATATGATCAACGGAACCCGTAATTTTTCAAAAAACCTTCAGTAAAAATAAATTAAACTACTATGATTGATGAAATTATTGGAATTCATGTGTAAGTAAATACTCTTTGACCAAAGTAAACACTTTTTACTTTACTTTTGATTTGATTTTCTTTCTATTTTTAAAACTATTAATCTTCTATTTCTTATTCAGCATTGTCATATAACGTATTGTCGGCTTACAAAATTTGTCATAAAAGAATTAAAATTCGGTTTAAATTAGAAATTCATTATGGATAATCAAGAATCCAAGAAATGTTTCTGTGCGCGTTGCTTTTTACCCATTGATGCAGAGGATAAAGTTGACATTGAAGGCCAAAATTTCCACCGATTATGCAGCATGTGCTGTAAGTTGTTTTAAATTTAGGTGTTCTACTTAATAATAAAAAAATGATGCTACAGAAAATTTGTTTGGTTATCAGGTATATGCAGAACGGTGCCTCAGCATCTGAAGATGTTTTATGGTCATGTATTTTGTAATGAATGCTTTAAAAACCACGTACTATCGAGATTTAGAGGAGAAAACCCCCGTATCCACTCAAATAGTTGGTGGATGCAGTGGGCTCCGGGTTCAAAACAACAGGGAAATACGGAAACTACTGGTAAAAA
Organism: Pieris rapae; assembly: GCF_905147795.1. Taxonomy (NCBI): domain Eukaryota; kingdom Metazoa; phylum Arthropoda; class Insecta; order Lepidoptera; family Pieridae; genus Pieris; species Pieris rapae. Next base: position 3,193,587 of record NC_059523.1, on the reverse strand, counting down.
AAACATGTTTTATTCTTAATTAATTATTTCTAGATCGTTTGCAAATGTTTATTTTTCGAGTTTTAAATCCAATGATCTAGAAAAGAAGTTGCTGGTTAAATTTCGACTTTGACATTGGAATACATATTACTATGTAAATTTATAAATAAGTATTATTAAATTCAGCAAATTAAAGTTATTATGACATGTCTTAAAATGAGACTACCCGGTTATTATTTACTGTATGCAGATTATAAATTAAACCGAACTTGTTTGTCTGACAGGTTCCAAGAGTTTTGAAAATCCACCAGAAGATATGCAGAAGCGCTGTTTTTGCGCGAGATGTCTGCAAGCAATTGGTGACGACAAAATATATATTGGTGATCAGTGTTTTCATTCACACTGTGCTCGATGCTGTAAGATGATTTTAAAGTTTGTTATAGGATATTAGATAAATGACAAATAAAATTACAAATTAGTATTTAATTTTGCTTTGTAGATTTCTGCCAGAACGTTCCTAAGTCAAATGTGAAGATTTACTATGGACAAGTTTTCTGCGAAGATTGCTTTCATCGTCATGTTTTGAATAAAAATATAGACAATCCTTCAGAATTCTTCAAAAACTGCTTTGAGCAATGGCAGAGTAATCCACAATTTGCGGAAAACATGCGAGATTTCATGACTACCAGTAAAGATCAATCCCCATTCATTTTCATGATGCAAGGCCAACAACCACCTTTCTGCAGGTGTGGCACTGGACCTCAGGAATGGTTTCAACCGAATGAACCAAAAAAATGTAAGTTATGTAATGTAATATATACTTCTTAAATATATTTATAAACTTATGAATTAACGTTTCAATAATCTTGGTCAGCAAAACTACCTTACTAACATTTTTCTCTAGGTGCATAGAGCTGACTCAACGAAAATGTTCACAGCTGCACCACCAGCGACCAAATCAATCGCGGAGGACAGTCATATTTGTGATTTATCTTTTGAAAATCGCACCGAAATATCTGATATTCTTGAATCTACTGACGAATCAACGATTCGAGATAGCAACTCTTTGACCGCAGCTGAAAAAATCGAAAAGCTAACAAAATATCTACATGAACGTTTTGACTACAACCACAAAAACGAGAAAAAATGGAAAAACTATGAATTTGATAATGCTTCAATGGTTTCGAGAGATTCAACGAGTTATTGGCGTGATTTACAACAGCCTACAATGAAATGTAATGCACTGAAGTGTCCTAAATGTTTGTGGCAGTGTGGTCCTATTTATGTTAGAACTGACCTTTTAAAAAAAAGTTTGTGAAGTAAAATTTGTTGTTGTGACACGTTTTGATATTATTATTTAATTTAATAACTGATAATATAAGCGCTTAAGGTTAAAATATTTTGAAACACCTGATCTTCTTTGTATCATTTTCATTATGAGTATACTTTAGATAACGTTTAAATTTATTTTCTGCTGAAAAGCTTAGAACAACAGTGATGCCAAATATATCTTTTTTCTGTACTATCTACTTTCTCAATTACAATCTCTGCTTAAGTTCACATGTATAGAACCTTAATTTAAGGAGGTACACGACTGCTTATTATTTTGGTATGACCTAATGTTCTATAATCCCTAGAAGGGGCAGAGAGCGTCCACAGTCAGTTTTCATCGCGTTTGGTCTTGAGCCTCGCATTTCACCTCGCTCCAAGTCTTTCCGGCTCTCTTTGCCTCGTCTGCGACTGTACGGCGCCAGGTTTGCATGGGACGGCCACTCTTTCTCTTTCCTTGCGAGATTTTCATATATTAAGTATCTTGATCAAGAAAAAAACTTATATAGTTTTCTTAATATGTTTTAGCTCATCTGTGGCAACAAATTCAGACGCTGAATTCGTATTCTGTGGCACGAGGCAACTGCCAAACGAATTTGAAGTTTTACAAAATCGTTTTTGTATCTAGATTGTATTTATAAAATAAACTAAAATTGTCTCTTTTTAAATTAAAACACCATAACTAAATATTTATTTGTATTGCGTTGTATGCCAATTATTAAGTGTGTATAAATGCTACTGATTTACGTGTGTTAAAGTTGCCGACTGTTGTTGTGTCGCGTAAACAAGGGCGTTAACCAAAGTATTTTGAAAGAAGTATAATGTACGGGAAAAAAGCTCCTTCGACTTATAGATCAACACCTTCTGTATATTCACACTATACAGGAAAGTAAGTTAAGTTAATAATAAATACGTCTTATAATCTCTATTAGATTTGACGATTTATTATCCTTTCTTGAGAAACCATGGTATATATCACCTATCATATTTGCCAAATTATTCTTATAGATCGATCAAAATAATAAAAAAATACATTTAGTCTGATTTAACATAAAATTTTATTAGGTCATCTACAAATCTTCGCTCATCAAAATCCGTTAAATCTCTGCGAGTACCATGGTATCAGAAGCCAATCCTCCATGATGCTTTTGTTTTGGACTTACAGAGAGGTTCATTACTAACAGGATCTCTAGCTGTGGTAAGTATACTTAAAAGAAAAACACAACAATATTAAGTCCTCAGTCAATAACATAGTTTGTTCCTGTACTTAGTTGCTAAAAACATGCTACACTTAAGCTTTTTCTAAATTAAAAATAACAATATATATTGGCTAAGTAATAAATACTTTCTATTTTGATAAAACTTTAATTAACCTTTTATCTTATGGCAATATTTAAATTCTGTAAAAGTATTTACATGTATCATTTTGCAGTTTATAGCTTTATTTACATTCGCCCAGAGTATATTTGACTTGTATTGCCTTGGAATGGCAACACCTGGTTCTGTGCATTACGGATACTATGTGATGAGCTATCAATTTGTTTATGTAGGTAGTGCACCTGGTAAGTAAATTTTTGATGTGTTAATACATACTTAATTATTACAAAAGAATTTCATGAATAACTTTCTCAACATTTTTAAGTTGAAATTATGTTTCTTGTTTACCCTTATTTATACAAGCTATAAAATATAATTCTTAAAATTCAAATACCAGTTATATTACACTGTTTTACTTAAGTTTTTGTGTATGTAAAATTGGTATTTATCTGTCAGTTTTAGTGAAAATATTCTTAACTGTATGATATGATTTAAAATTCCCATAAATAATGTAATTTTGAATTATTTGTTTCAGTTCGCAATGTTCTCATTGTGTTTTCATTATTTTCCTGGATTGGATCTGTTGCAGTATTAGTAACTAGTATTATGCTTATAAGTGCTTTGCGAAAAGTAAGTTTTCAAATGTTAATTTAGATATCCAAAATGCCTCAGCAAGCTTTCACCAAATATATATAAGAACAGATCTAAAACATAATGTATGCGTACATTGTAATACATTATTTTATGTAGATTCAGAGTACCAGTCATTAATATGAGATTTTCTTTTAGGAACATGAAAAGCGCATTGTCCCTTGGTTGTATGCGTTTGGAGTATTTATATTATTTCGTGCAGTTGCATTTATATTTGCTTCCATAGTTAATGACATGATATTTGCATACAATATAATAATGTGCCTTTTTTGGATTGTTTTTATTGTCAGCGGCATCTATGGATGGTTACTTGTATATAGTTTATATTTGGAACTAGCTGACTTGACAAAGTTGGAAGATTTGGCCCATTTACGAGTAAGTAGCAACCTTAGATTTCGTCAATTTTATATTATTTTTACAAAATCTTTAGAATATTATATTAGAACACGAGATCTAAAATATAATTAGCAAAAACTGCTTTCTGTGTTTAAAATATTTTAAAACATTTAATTACAAGAGATATTTAATTTAACGCACGCTGCATTAAAAACACTAGATCCAAGTAGACTATTAACTGTGAAGTTTTGAATCTCAACCTACCTACTAATATGTCACCTTTTCAGATGGGTACCATGGCATCTCTTAATGCATCTTTAGCTGGTTCAAGACCAACAACTCCACACTCAACGGTGTCTACCATGCCTGCTTCACAAATTTGATATGAAACCAAGCCTACTCTTGAAATGGAACCAATGCTTAATGACGTTAATGAGAGTAGTCTTGAAACTCCAGTCTAAAAAACCTATATTATAAATTTACAATGTTTAGATTTAAGATTTTAAAATATTATTAAGCTTGCAAATATGTGCCTTAATCAATTGGATCATTAAGACATAATCAAACTAAAAGAAATCTCTTAAATAAGGGAGTAGATAAAGGAGAGTTCAAGTATGCTAAAAGTAAAACGTTACGATGCGGGGCGGTGATTGAATTATGCGTTATTATAGTATTCTCTTTTATTAACATAACTTTTACACATTTAAAGAAAACACTTTTTTACGGATTATAGTTATGTATTATTGTATTTAAACGTATAATTATTTAGATATAATTTTAAATTTTATGCGTTATTGTCAATATTATTTTCGACTTTCCGGTACTTAAGAACACATAAATGGCAACTTTTAGGTTTAATGAGTCACTGGGTAACGAAACGTTTTCTTATAGGGTACAGAAAAACGTTACGGCGCGTTACATGAGGGGGGGGGGGGGGAAGAATCTCTGAAAATTCCGTGACGTAATGCCTGAACGCTCCCTAATATGTCCATTAGTAATTATTTTTTTTATAAAATTTACATTAAATCAAATGGCCGATAATTGACAATAGTATTATATTTGTCAATTATTTAATTTCTAAGTATAGATTAACATTAAGCCCTTATTTAGTATAGATTCGCCGTCCTTTATTTTAGTATCCTATTTTATTAGGAATCTCATTTTAAAGTAAACTATGTTTGCATTTAAACTATCTTATATGAAATAGAATATTATGTATCTATATTAAAAAGAACGAAAAATTCCACTATCCTTAAATACAACTTTTTTATAGATGTTTGCATGAAGTAATTTTTCAATGTTTTATAATATTTAGATATTATTTTTGCACAAAGTTGTAACATTCCTACAAATATATTGCAACTGCCATAATATGATAAATAATGTTTGACCCACCAGTTTCTTAATCTTAGGTAATAAGAATGTTAAAATAATAAGACAAGAAAAATTTAACAACTTTGTTACTAAAATCTAATACAATATCTTTTGTCTGTAAATATTTGACATAAAGATATATGTGACCCGTCCAAGTTATTATTAATTAATAAATGATTTTACTATATATGCTATATAAATTTAAAAAACCTATGAGTATATACTAGATAGATTTTTAAAAAATCTGTTCTATGCAGCAGTCACAATAACAATAATATTTCTCTAGAGTAGAACGCCGCCCATGGACACTCGATCCTAGAGGGCTCGCGGATGCGTTGCCGACCTTAGTTGTTGAAACATGATAAAATATCATGTATAAGTCCATACACAATATGCACAAACACACCTATATATATATTTTTTTAATGAGGTGAAAATGCTCCAACGCGCCTGCGTAGGCCTCCGCGCCATGAATATTGAGACTGGGGCGGGATCTACCCTCAAATCCCTCTGCTATTCAGAGGGTTAGCGAGACCCACCCACTAAAAACATCACAACTAAAAGAATTCAAAAATGCTATTTGTCTTTGTCATATAGAATTGTAATTTTTATTATAATATATAAATATATATTATATATGTCACCGTAAGATTGTAAACATCGTTATATTACAATCTATCTAGTAAGATTGTAAACTATCGATAGATTGTGAACCGTATCATTATGATTGCAATGTAACGCATCATTTTTCGCTATATTGTAATCTACCGAAGTGAAACCGTTAAATTACAATCTGTCCCGCGTCAAATTGCCAACTGTCTGCAAGTTCTTCCTGATTGGTCGGTCTCATTTCATTTAGAAATGAAATAGACGTGTCACTTAAATAAAATAAATTTATTATTTAATAGGAAATTAGAAATCCTGACATATGTTAACAATGAAACAAATTGTAACGAAATATTTATTCTACAAACACAAATTCTAATTAAAAATTTCAAAAAATTCAACAATTATTATGTCTTTAAGCCCAAATTATAAAAATAGAAATAACAAACAAATATGACGTGTCGCCGGGGTTGCGGGGGCACATACCGTTCAACCAATCAGAGCGCGAGTTGCATTCCGTCCTACGCCGGTTCACAATTTGACCGCTTCCCATCGATAGATTACAATCAAGCGAAAAATAATGCGTTAAATTGCAATCATAATGATACGGTTCACAATCTATCGATACTTTACAATCTTACTGGATAGATTGTAATATAACGATGTTTACAATCTTACGGTGACATATATATCATAATATTTAAAAATTATAGCTATCAAAATAAAATTTTATGAAGAGTTATCAATTTTCTCTAATATGGTGAACATTTAAGTTGACATGTTCACTCATACATGCATTCTTTATGAATGGCTTTGAGAACTGAGTTAGTAGTGCTTTTTCACATTTGTATATATATATATATATGAAATGCCAATATGTATGCACCGCTTATTGTCACCTACATTGTTATTCCTAAACCTGACTTGATTTTCTTTCAAATAGGTTATCAACTAAATTAGTTCATAATTGATTCTTATTTAATTTTTGCTGGGATTACCAGAGTCCTTGGCTCTGCACACAATTTCTTATCAATTAGTTCGATCATCAATGGGGTTGTTCTACTTATTAGTCAAAATCAGTGGTACTAGAAAGATAACACCCACGAAAAAATATTTTTTAACTAAAACTATGATTTTTTTAATTCTTTTTATTTAGCTATTATGTATACATAGTTGAGGCCTCCCTAACCCGTAGGGAAGCTTCATGATGATTAAAATTAATAAGAATTCTTGTAAAGTATATTAAAACACACCTTAATTAATACATTTTATTACAACAACTCACAGATATATACAATATGAAACATATAGATCTTTGTACATTATTCTATACTTGTTCTAGACAAGCAAATTAGGGCCACTATACAGAAGTGAAACTAGAGATTTAACTATGAAACCCGCCCTTAGTACGGAGCATCAGATAAAACTGCATAATTATAGTTGCATTAGACATGTAATAAACAATAGTTATACAGAATGCAGAAGGTCACTTCATAGGATCAAGATTAGAACTCAAAAACTATATATGTGAATATGCAATTTCATATAACTAAATATGAATAAATTTTATATAACTTATTTCTAAGATTATTTTATGTGAAATTCGATTACAATTAAGCTCATATTTTATAAATGCAGTATCAAAAAAATGTAAAAACTAATTCATTTAAATGACGGTTAACAATTGTTTTATTTAAATATTTTTAATATCTTAGGTAATATCATTTAAAAATATATAATATGAGTTTAACAAACATACCCGTATGATATTAAAATACTTGTAAAAAATTAATAAAAAATACATTTATGTTAAATTTGTAACTATGGTCTATAACACTCTTGTAAAATAACTATGGAGTGTAATTTTTACACAAAATAGGGTTCTGAGATACATATATCCAAATTGAGTATTGGAAAAGCTACATTCACGAATATTTTTTTGCGTTATTTTTTTATTAATTTTCTCACCTATATACTTTAATGTGGAGTACTTTAATACACAGTACACAAAATAAATCACTGCTTAAAATATAAAAAAAAGATCATCTTCTTGGATGATATTAAATTTTGTGACATAAGAAATATCTTTAAAATACAAACATATCCTTCAATCAGACCTATTTTGACCGACAATTTATTTATATTTTGCAAACCTAACTGTCTAGTCCCTGGTTCTTTCGTTTGATCCTAGCGTAGGGCCCGATATCGGGATCAGTCACGAAGTCCCACAAGACGCTCGACCAGCTGTCATGATGTGGTAGATTATCGTAAAACTCTGGTGCTATGCGTTTTACCTGAAATTTTTATAAATTATTACTCTCAACCAAAATATAATTTCGAATAATAGCAGGCAAATTTACCTATTCGAAATTTAAAAATAGATTTTTATTTTAGTGTAATCTGTGGGAAAAGAGAAACGTCAATGTTTTTTTTTTCTTCTTTTGGCTCTAACACGGTTTGTGCATTAGCCAGCGTCAAGTATGGTACGTCAATGTTATTTGGAAATAAGAATTATATTAGTACATAAAACAGACTACCATATTTTATATAAAGATTTTTGTTTACTTTTATACGAACTTTATTGTCGATGACAGTTGACATTTGTTTGTTGTGTTACATGATTTTTTGATTCACAATTTTCTTTTTACTAAGGAAATGACGTACGATACAAGCGCCTCTAATACGAAAATGTGTTATTAACTTGCCTACTCATCTATTGCATAGCCGGAAATCAAACATAAGGTGTTCGCTTCATACGTAAAGAACAAAACCACAGCGATTCTATTGTTACTAATGATCATTATATATATGTTTCATTTAATAAAAAAAATGTTTATAGGTAGCACTTAAATGTATGTAACGCTATGATTAAATCAATTAATCAAAGTTATAATCTCAAAAAATAATTCACATGATAGAATTACAATATTAAATTATTTATTTATTATTAATTATTATATTTATAAACTTTTAAAACTAACCTCAGGCAGTCTACTCCCCGGTACCGCTGGGAAGTCATGATGCTCATTGTGGTATCCCACATTAAACGTGATCCAGTTAAGAGGACCATAGTAGGAATAGGTCTCAAATCCTTTTTTAAACATATAATGCTCTGATATAAAATGGCCTGAAAGGTTTAAGAAAATATATTAAAAATACCGAATATTAAAGTTAGTGTTTTGAACGCGCGAATCTCTCTTTAACTCTTATTTTGCTTAGGGGCCTTCGTCAAGTATTAACACGCACTGTTGGGAGGAGGAGGAAATCTTTTTATTTGGTGATTACGTCAAGAGTAATTATTATGTACTATTATTTTTGAGGGCTTTCTTAATTTTCCTGACAAGAGGATGGGGGTTCGGAATAATTTGCAGTAAATCTGCTTACGTAATACTTGAATGTACCCTTAGCAGATTACTGATTAAGGATATAGCGTTTGCAGATAAACCGCGAGGTTTAGTTCATAAAATTGTTCCATATAAAAGAACTTAAGATAAACTATTACATTTTTAACAAGTATTTATAATCATAAGTCAAAAAATCACAATACTCGTTTTTTTTAAATTGGCAATTTGACTTATAAAATTAGTTGAGATAATTAACTCACCAGCAACAGGATGTATGCCCATAGCTAGAAGAGACCCAATAAGAAGATATGCCAACGCTTTGCCTCCTGAAAATATGATTAATCAGTCATTTTAAATTTAAGGTGTTTAGCCTTACACACACAGGTTAAGTTTTTTCACCGTATTAATTCAATTGGGTACATAGAAAGACTCAATCATCTCTATAACTATTATAACCTAACACAGAATAGTATTTTTGTAATAAAAATGCCATTTATCATAATGAGCTGCATGATATTAATATTTTCAGTCAAACACGTTACATACAGCAAAAGATGCTTTTGTTTTTCCCTTAGTATAGCCGCGGATTTCACCATAATTTTACATTGGCATAGCTGTCTCTGGAAATTAACTTAAACTAGTCCTTAGTATAACAAGCAATTAATTTAAAAGTGACCAAAAAAATTTCAAACTCACCGAAAAACTTCACCACAAGCATATCAAACATGATTTGTAAGATCAGGTTGATTACTTCCATTGGCGTTGGGGGCTTGGGTCTCACCACCAACGGCCTTAGCGAGTAGAAGAACGGTTGCAGGAAGAGCCATACCAGTTTACCACCAGTAGTGCAAAACAACTTCGCTTCTACCAAAGTCGGTAGGTCAACATCGATCTTCTCGTCGCCTTGATACTGAAATCGTATATTAGACAATTGTAACCTTGAGAAAAAAACAGTGAAAAAGACAACCGAGACTAACTGAATTAAACCACGGACATTCTACAATAGTTGAAAAACTTTTTAGTATCTTCTCTCAGCTAGGGATATAAAGTATGAAATATTCCATGCTCTTCTCTTGATTGTAGTATTGGACGCACATACTACGGTATCTTCTACGCCTACGCTTGCGTAATAAGAAGCAGTGTTTCTTCATCGAAATCCATCTTGTGAATGAAGTCGCAACACAACGACTTCAAGTAGTCGTAGTCGACTGCATTTTGCAGTCGTGTTGCAGTCGTGTACGACATCAACGCGACCGCTCTGCGCTCGTTAGTCCATCAGCGTTAGGTTTGAATTTGTGTAAGTAGTAGTTATAGAAACAGATATGGCCTGGTATATGTTATGTTATGCATAAAATACATTGTTACTTACCCTATGATGCTCCAAATGATATTTCTTAAAACTGATAGATATGGGTATTCCAATCGGAAGGTTCGCGAAGAAGCCAAACAATTTGTTGTGCAGTGGCCTATTGTGGCCGAAGGCTAGGCTGTGTGCAATTTCATGGATTGCTGAAATTAGGAAATTGTATATGATTAATATTATCATTTTATTTCAGCAAATAATATACATATTTGGCGATAATGAAGCCCTAGGTGATTATCTAATCGTTAGAATAATAATACCACTAACATCTACATATACGCATTTAGTACTTTTGGAATTGAACAATTTATATAACGCATATATTATTTGTTAAATGCCGTAGCACCTTAAAACAAATGAAAATATAATTCACACACAAGTATGGAATATGTGTGTAGACAGTAGAATAGTGATTCCCAGCGTAGGCGGGTAGGATTTGGATTTTAAATTTCAGTTTTTCATTATACATATTTCTTTTTTAATTTACTCATGGTGTTGCGTTAAAACTGAAAACGTAACTCCCTAGTAATTTCTTGCTAAAACTTTTCATTTAAGTGAACAATAAAAAAATCGTCAAATTTATGAAATGCTAAGGGGGGGCACCAAAGAAAATGGGGAATCACTGGTTCCTATAATACTGGACTCTCTCTAGAGAATATGTTACCCAATGTGAACCAAGCAAGCCCAAGTAAATAAAACAAAAGACGAAACGACTTCGCTTGGTTATGGTCGGTCAACAGAATTTTTGTCCAATGAATTTTGTGACAAGCAACTCAATCAGTATTTCCGTGCCACCAATCGTTTTCGATTGTATTTAGATTATTTATTTATTATTTATCGCTAAATATTATTCTCCATTAAGGAATTTTGTTATTCAAGATTAGATACATGAAATTAAACATCACGTGTTAGATAATAATTCACATTAATGTAGGACCAGTTTTAAATACATAAGCCGGTCATTAGAAGGACATTGTGATAAAAAGCATTTTTATTTCGTATAAGCTTGAAACGTTATAAACTTATAAGTAAGATTTCCTATTATTTCGTTTTGTATAATTAAAAAATCTATAAAAATGTTTTTATTTATTCATGTTATTGTATCCCACGGCTGTGGAATATTAAACTAGCGGAAATTAATTTAATCACAGCTCTGAGTTCAAAAATACGAATTCTTTATTACCAATATGATGTTAATACATATTTATACTATACTAGCTGGCCCCGCGATGATTTCGCCTTAATATAATATTTTTTCAAATGTGTCTCTCCATAAAAACCATCCTCAGAGGTTCAAGGAATAAAATATCACACAAAAATAAATAATGTATTTATTTTATTATGCGCTTCATATTTATTTATATGTAGTTATGATATGTAATACCACTACTTGTATAGTAACTACATATTATCGATATGCAGACAACAGTGAGTACGAAATGTAATGAGGACTGTATCTTCTGAGAAATGCTTTTATTTTTTTGATTTGAGTCAGTTTTCTGACAATTCGCGGATTTCCTGCGATTAAATTAATCGGTTCGTTTGATAAGGTATCGTGATATATATCACGTATTGATTCAAATGGCTATAATGTATTGATAATGTAAAGTTAATGAAAACATTTTATTCCATTGATAACGTGCCCTTCTCATCCTTATAAAAAAAATGATAGATAATAAATAATATCTAATTTGGAATATATAAATTCCGCATCATAGCTCTCTTGTGGATATATATATATATATATATATATATATATATATATAATATAAGGAGCTGGGTTTCCACATAAGATACTTCGGTTCTCTTGTGGTAGGTAAGTATGGCGACACCACATACTCATTATTATAGAGCTATAGGTCAACAAAAAGATTGAGATGATAAACTCCTTCGATTTTTAAAAGTTCAAACGCTGACTATAACTGTCAAACTGTAAAACTTCAATATGTCAATAGACAATACAACTTACCCAACATAAGGGAATGATTAATAACACCTCCAAAGCAGTACGCGACGACAATTAACATGGGCCAGCTCATATACGGCACCAGGGGCAGCATCACGAACTGAGCGAACACCATCCCAGTGACCACCCATTTAAAATTCGGATCATAGCCGTAGAGTTTCTTGATCTCTGGGTACTTTTCTGAAAATATAAAAACCAAACTTTATAAGGACGGCTTGGCGCATGGAAACACAAATATAACCAAATAAAACTATAAACAATATACTACGTTAAATCAAAATCTATTAATGTCTATAGACTGCTACATATCGATACTCTATCTTAAGAAAATTACCGTATATCATCACTACATAGTATAAAACAAAGTCGCTCTCTCTGTCCCTATGTCCCTTTGTATGCTTAAATCTTTGAAACTACGCAACGGATTTAATTTTTTTTAATAGATAGAGTGATTCAAGAGGAAGGTTTATTATTTCCACTATTTAATGGATAGTATTATATGTATAATAATATCCATTAAATAGTGGAGAAGTACTGTTATTTTTGAGGTTCCTAATGTGATGTCGTAAATAATTACATTTTTTCCGCTTTCATTGCAAACGCAGGCTGAACCCTACGAGTTTTATCAAAATAATGTACTAAGTATTGTACACATTGAAAAGGTCTACAGAAAAGTCCGTGACGGTTATGTGTATATGGTATATGTCGCGAATATTATCGGAGCTTTCCAGCGACGGAAACAACAATACATAATAAAAACCTGCTTTTCATCAGCTTTGCACCCGTGCGAAGCTGGGGCGGGTCACTAGTTTATTATAAGAGCAGTTTGGTTCAGGTTTCAGCGTGCTACCGTCCCCCGAGGTCGTAGGTTACTTTGATTGAAATAATCTAGTCAATCATCATCAATGTACTTTCTATGTACGGATGTATGTTTTTTTTAAGTGTTACTTACTTCAAAAAAAATTATCGTTCGAAAACCAGCATATCTATATCACGCACAGAAGGTTAATCCCCTACTTGGCTATTAGAAATCCAAATGATGACGAAAGAAGTATCTAGAAACGAAGCCCAGTTTCTGACAAGGTCACGCTAGTATTTTCTTTTAGGTTCATTTAATAATAGCCTTTTGATTGACAAAACATATAAACAAAAGGCTAGGCAAAATCTAGATTAAAGAGAACAACTAATACATTTTATCGATAGCTTATGTTTTTCATATTAACAAATTAACAAGCAATGTTTATTTCTCTAATAACTTAACGAAGAACCTTCCTGTTGTCATTTGACGATTATAACGTACACCTCACATTTATTTGTGACCTTTTAATGTTTCTATGTAATGAGAACTGGATTTTTAATTTGTTAACCTTAAATAATTAAATTACAGTTCAAATGTTATATTGGCATTTACCTTTTGTTTAAATATAATCCGTAAATTAAACATACAGTTTTCTATGTCGCAGCTAACTAGATTATTTCAATCAAAGCCGTTCAAACATTATAAACATTAATAATAAAAAAAACAGTGGCGCTACAACCTCTTTAGGTCCTGGCCTCAGATTTCTGAATCTGTTCCATGATCATTTTAAATCTATTAGGCAAGTAGGTGATCAGCCTCCAGTGCCTGACACACGTCGTCGACTTTTTGGGTTTAAGACATGTCGGTTTCCTCACGATGTTTTCCTTCACCGTTCGAGCAAATGTTAAATGCGCACATAGAAAGTCCATTGGGCACAGCCGGGGATCGAACCTACGACCGCGAGAGTCGCACGCTGAAGCCACTAGACCAACACTGCTCTTATAAACATTAATATGTATATTTAAAATGTAACATATTATTGTTCTTAAAAATAAATATTTAAAAAGATATAAGTAATAATAAAGATTTTTTTTTCTAATGTTTCAACTTTTTTATTTGCGACTTATTGAACCTGACCATGTGACATACATAAGGCTACGTATATGTATATACAGTTTTTATTTTTCCTTTCCTTAAGCTGGAAAATACGCCTTTAATTATTCAACATTCTAAGCAACATTATGAGGCGTTTAAGAACCAAACGTTTTGTTTTCTTTTATGGAAAAAGAGTAATATAATCTAGTGACTCATGCGCAGGCAACTGATAAACCTATCGGTTGATAGCCATTAATGTTTATCTAAACACGTGCTGTTATATCATAGCCTTGCACCCTATGTGGCTGACATACTAGTACCTTCTGTTTAGTCAGCATTTCTCAAGCGAGAGGTAAAATGAATAATTAAAATATGAATCAGTTCGGTATCATCCTTCGTCGCGCACACACATTTGTTGGCTTTCATTATATCGTGTAATTAAATAAAGTTGTGGAAAAGTGAATTCATCTTTCTTTTTTTTAAAATCCCAATTACTGGGATACTTCTAACATTGGTGGCAGCGAAAAGGGATTTTTATAAATCCTGGAAACGTCTCCTGTGTGTGAAAGTGTTTTAGTGAAAGTGAAAAGTGGTATCGAACTCATTCCGTCCACTGTGTGATAAGTGGCACAGGCCTCATCATCAGCCCAGTTGAGCCCAGCACCGACGGAACTATATTATTTTCGAAGAATGATATTTATGTACATCACCCTGTAAGTTTTCTAAATACTTTTGTCCAACTTACAATTCAATACCGAGTTATCAATCTCCGCATACCATAACAAGTAACGTGACACCTTGATTGTTATGACTACACAAGCCGAGATAGTTTCAAGGCGAACAAAAAAGGAAGACAACGACGATAAGATGGACTTAAATATATTATTAAAGTTTATTAAACCTTTCGATGGGTCTAGAGAAAAATTAATCCCATTTCTCAACAATTGCGAAAACGCTTATGATTTAGCAAGTGATCAAAACGGCCCGTATTATTAAAATATATTTTAAGTCAGTTGGAGGGTAAAGCCGAAAGTGCATGTGCCATTAAAGAATTCGAGTCATGGGAACAATTATCGGAATTTTTAAATACACAATTCGGAGAAAAAAAACATTATTCGGCCTTATTATCCGACTTACAAAATTGTAATCAAAATAATGATTCGGTTAATGAGTTCGCTTTACGTGTAGAATCATGTTTATCTAGACTATTGACAGAAGTAAATCTGTCCCAAAAAAAAAAGAAAAGCGAACTTGCTGGCCGAATCGCAGCAATGCAGGATCTAGCTCTGCATCATTTTGTTATTGGTTTAAAACCACAATTATCTACTATTGTCAGATGTCGAGACCCGGAAACTTTAAATGACGCTATAAATTTTGCAATTTCCGAGGAGAAAATCATCGAAGCTTCTCGGAAAAGATACAATAATCCTCAAGGGCCACTCAATAAGAATAATTATACGCGCCCTAACTACCAATTCCGAGATCGTTATCAAAACAAACCAACATTAACTTATGAACGGGCTCCTAATAATGTAAATGCAAGCAGTGCACAGTCGTTATTTTGTCGATACTGTAAAACTAAAGGGCATGTAATTGAAAACTGCCGGAAGCGTGAATTTAATAATAAAAGGTTCCAAAATACAAATCAAAATCCACGCACATTCCAACCACGAACTAACGATAGTTCTAACCGCGTAAACTTTGCAGATCCGATATCTTATGAAGATACTAATAATGATGAAGTTGTCGATGATTTAAACTGAATCCCGACTCGCGTAAGTGCCGTGCGGGTCAAAGGATAAAATACGGCACAACATCTAACAACAATGTTATCAATTATGGTGATCCCATTTCTTTACCCTCTAAACCAAAATCCAACTCCTCGACTCCGCTACATGGTAGTCAATTTTGTAAAACTTCAATATCCTCTCAGGGTAATCCAAATCCACAGACTCCGCTACATGGTAGTCAATTTATTAACCAACGAGATGCTATTGTGACTAAATCCTCTGTTTCCAGTATACCTATAAGCCCCACTAAATCTTATGCTTCCGCCGCGAAGTTTGGGCTTCCTGATTCCACTATACCCAATACATCCACAAGCTCTTACTCTAAAGACACACCTACTGTATTCGAGGTGACATCCAATGCCATAAAGAGATCCTTACCATATGTATTACTCCAGACAAATGTATCCGAAACTCCAATTAAATTCCTTATTGATTCAGGCTCGTCAGTTAGCCTAATGAAACAATCTTGCATCCAGAAGAACCAATTCTTCGAACCGCCCCAGATCTTACTTAAAGGAATAAACTCAAACAGCGAAGCAACCAAAACTTTAGGCCAGTTTCCATTAAAGTTCTTCCTGAGCAATAAACAAAATATTATTTTTGATTTTCACGCTGTTGATGACGTTAACTTACCCTATGACGCAATAATTGGTAATGACTTCCTAAACGACCTGGAAGGCATAATTGATTATAACCAAAATTCATTAACTTTAAAGAATCATAAAATTCAGATAGATTTTCATAACCCCGTATATGTAATTCCAGCTCGTTCAGAAATTGTTATTGAATGCTCAGTATCCAACCCTAACGTAAAGGAAGGTCTCGTGTTAGATCAAAATTTTCACGAAGATTTAATTTTCGCTAATTGTCTTGTCTCAGTAAAAAATAATAAAATTAATATTTCTGTTTTAAATATCTCTGAATCTCCTGTTACCTTAAAATCAAATCTTGACATTACTCTGAATCCTTTAGACTTTGATGATATTATTCATGAATCAGTTAACTTCAATTCTACCTTACAATATACCCAACATACTGACGCTTATACTCGCACTCAAGAAGTATTAAATCAATTAAGAGTGAATCACCTTAATACAGAGGAATCCAATGCTCTCCATGATATATGTTCTCAGTATTCTGATATCTTTCATATTCCTGGAGATAGACTATCTCATACTGATGCCATCCAACATGAAATAAATACATCACCCCAGAATCCTATACATGTAAAATCATACCGCTTTCCAGAGATTCACAAACAAGAAGTAGCAAAACAAATAGACCAAATGTTGGAGCAAGACATAATTAAACCTTCTATGTCCCCGTGGTCGTCTCCTATCTGGGTGGTCCCGAAAAAACTTGACGCTTCAGGACATCGCAAATGGCGTGTAGTTATTGATTACAGAAAATTAAACGACATTACTATTGGAGATAGCTATCCTATTCCTCAAATTTCCGAAATCTTAGACCAACTCGGACAAAGCAAATACTTCTCCACTCTTGATTTAGCCTCTGGGTTTCATCAAATTCCCATCAGAGAAGAGGACACACCCAAAACCGCTTTCAGTGTTCCACAAGGGCACTTTGAATTTACTCGAATGCCCTTTGGCCTTAAAAATGCACCAGCTACATTCCAACGACTTATGAACACAGCTCTCGCTGGTCTCCAAGATATCCGCTGTTTTGTGTACTTAGATGACATTGTTATATATTCCCATGACTTACCTAGCCATATGACAAACCTTGAGTTAGTTTTCCAACGTCTTAGAAAATTTAATCTTAAACTTCAACCAGATAAGTGTGAGTTTCTGAGACGTGAAGTTATTTATCTAGGACATGTAATTTCCGATAAAGGTGTAAAACCCAATCCAGACAAAATTAAATCCGTGACACAATTCCCAACTCCAAAAACCCCAAAAGATATTAAGTCCTTTTTAGGCCTTGTTTCCTATTACCGAAGGTTTATTCCGGAATTCTCCAAAATCGCCAAACCTTTAACTGCTCTTTTGAAAAAAGATGTACCATTTGTATGGGAAAATCAACAACAAATCGCTTTTGACGAATTAAAACTTAAACTTACTTCTGCTCCTGTTTTAATTTATCCAGATTTTTCCTTACCATTTACCTTAACCTGCGATGCTTCAAAATATGCCATAGGTTCTGTTCTCTCTCAAGGACCTAAAGGCCAGGAAAGACCAATAGCCTATGCTTCCAGAACTTTGAATAAAGCTGAGACCAACTACAGCACCACAGAAAAAGAACTTCTGGCAATCCTCTTTGGCTGCAAAACCTTTCGTCCATATATTTATGGGCGCAAGTTTAACATAATAACCGATCATCGACCATTGGCCTGGCTCATGAACCATAAAGACCCTAGTAGTAAGTTACAACGTTGGCGGCTCAAACTCTCGGAGTATGACTACAATATAATCTACCGTAAAGGTCTGCTCAATTCTGCAGCAGACGCTCTATCACGATACCCAGTTAACCCTATACAGAGTGATGACTCTCCTTTAAATCTTGATGAAATTAGCCCATTAAATCCCGATCATCTTGTCGATTTTGAACCCTTGAGTCCAGATGCCATTATCCCTTCCGAAATACAAAATCCCGATCCAATGCCAGATCAACGGCATGCTGAATCTCCTATAGATGCACAACGAGTTCTAGACGACTTAATACAACTAGGAGACTGGCACTCTCCAAACCTACAAAATAATTCAATTCCTTCCGAATTATTGACTCCCAGTAATTCTCCTGTTGACGATTCTCCTCCTGAGATAATTCCTTCATCCAACGACGATTACAATACGTTCTTGAAAGCATTCTCCAAAGATGATACAACCTTTACAACTCACATTAAAGAACATAATGAAAATCTCCTGAAGACTAAATCCAAAACCATCCTTGTACCGGTGTCAATCGATTTCGACGAATCCAATCCTTATCTCGAGGAAATCCTTTCTAATTTAGAAAACCAGGAAATATTGAATGAAGAACGAGAACTCCATTCTTTTAAGGAACTTCAGATAAATGAAAAATCCTTTTACCTCCTCTTAACAAAAGTTTACTATTTCGACAATTGCTCTTATCCAGATATATTTAAAACATTAAAAACTATACGGGATAAAATTTTATTATCCGGTAATATCAGTGAAATAGCCATATCTGACTTTAAAAATCCGTATGAAAACCAATCTTTCTGTAAAATATATAACATGTTAATGTATTTATTTAATAATACAAACATAATAGTTAATGTCTATCATAACAGTATTATATATCCTGTTCCAACAGAAATCACCAAACTGCTGAAAGAAAATCATGATATTCCTATTGCTGGACATCTAGGCTCTAATCGAATGTTCTCTCGCATGAAAGAAAGATACTATTGGAAAGGAATGCGATCCGACATTGAAAATTATGTAAAAAATTGTAGTTTATGTCAGTCTAACAAAGCTTTTCGCAAAATCAATAGAGCTCCTATGCAAATAACTACGACATCAACTCGTCCTTTCGAAAGAGTTGCTTTAGACATAGTCGGTCCCTTGCCCGAAGCTGGTATTATTAAACTCAAATACATACTTACTCTACAGGATGATCTTACTAAATTCTCTTTGGCTTATCCTATTACCAATGCTAATGCTGAAGAATCCTGTGAATGTTTAACTCATTTCATTTCTTTATTCGGTATTCCAAAATCTATCCTAACCGATCAAGGTACTAATTTTACTGCAGAACTTTTCAAAATGTGTTGCAAATTTCTAAAGATTAAACAAATATGGTCAACACCATACCACCCTCAAACACAAGGCGCGCTTGAACGCAGCCATTCAACATTAAAAGAATATTTAAAATCATTCGTAAACGAAAACCAATCAGACTGGCACAAATACGTCTACACAGCAATACTTACCTATAACAGTACTATCCATAGCACAACCAAGTTTACTCCTTACGAACTTATATTCGGTCATAAACCATACATACCAGACTCAGTTTTTAACTCCCAACCGGATCTCACTTACCCTGAATATATTAAAATGCTACACCATCGTTTAAAGCTTTCCCATCAAAAAGCCCTAGAGAACATCAATACTTCTAAAGAAAGATCCAAGCAATATTACGACAGACATAGTCGGATTGTACAATATAAAATTGGTGACTACGTATATGTTAAAAACCATGTCCGACTCCGTAAAGCCTTATCACCTATATGGAAAGGTCCATATAAAGTAGTAAAGATACATGGCAATAACACCCTATCTCTATTAATTAATCGTCGTCATGTAAAACATCACTATGACGAAGTTAAACTTGCGGTTGAAAGTGAAGACTAAATACTACAGAAATAGTACTAAGTTAATTTTTTTTAAGTAAGGCTTACTTATACATAAATTAATTATATATAATAATTAAAACTAAGTGATAGACTAAACTATAATTTGCACTTATTATTCTATTTCTTCTTACAGACTAATAATTTATAATCCTATCCTGGGAATCGAGAATGCAGAGTATATTCATACTATCACCTCAAGTCCTGGTATATACTTCGATCCACATGGTAATGCAAAAATAATAAATGATCATATTCACATAGTGATCCCAATTGATATATCCTTTGCCCCAACTCATATTGACAATATTAAAAATGCTTTCGGTACAATACGTTACTTATGTCAACAGAGCCAATCATTCAACCACTTTGAATGTCATAATCTTATTCAACCACTCGATTCGTTGTTCAAAGATATAATTCGGGATTTTCAGTCTATATCACACCTTACAACTTCCAAATCGAAACGATCTGCCTGGTTTGCCGGTATTGGAACTGTGTTTAAACATATCTTTGGAACTTTGGATGAAGATGATGCACATCGATATAATAAAGCAATAGCTAAAATGCAACAAACCGATAAAGATCTAAATTCGAATCTTAAACAAAGCATCTATATTTCTAAATCAGCAATTACAAATTTCAACGCTTCGATGAACGAACTCAATAAAAACCAAATTCTACTTAACGATGTGCTTGATAAATTATCTCTTTCCGTCAAAAATGTTTCTGAGGTCATTAACTCTGTCAAGTTCCAAACGAACTTAGATGAAATCTTGAGTGTGTTACAAGCTAGCTTATTAACACTTTCATTTAAGATTGAAGACATTGTCAACAGTGTATTGTTTTCGAAATCAAACACTATTCATCCGTCAATCATTACTCCTAAGCAATTATATGTAGATTTAGTAAGTAATATTAAAGATGTATCTAGACTTAAGGATTTCCCCGTAGAGTTAAATTTAGATAATATTAATATCCTCATGAACCTCGCTAAAATAATTTCATATGTTATCGATAATTGTCTAGTATTTGTAATAAAAATTCCACTTGTAAATGTAGAAACATACAATCTTTATAAAGTTATACCTATACCTGTACCACATAACCCGACATCTCCAAATTCATTTGCACTTATTACTGCTACGAAATCTTTTATAGGAATTAGTGAAGATAAGAAATTATATTTTAATTTTGATAATATAGATTCTTGTAATTTAATAATTGGACATCAGTATATTTGTAACCCTTTGAATACTCTCAGTGTTGTTAATTATCCAATATGTGAAACAGAAATAATCACCAAAGCTATTGAAAAATTACCTAAAAGTTGTACTACAAAATTTATATTCGGTAAAGTTGATATCTGGCATAAACTAAATAATAATAAATGGTTTTATGTTGAATCTAATGATGAGAAACTGAATATTAAATGTAATCATAGAACAATCGAAATTGTTATATCAGGAACCGGAATACTTAGCCTGACACCAGGTTGTACCGCATTTTGTAAAGAAAATAGATTTGAAGCGAAAAATGTTTACGAAATTACCGTAAGTCCTGTTGTTTCAAATTTTAACATTATTAATGATAGTTGTTGTAATTTAATGGAATTTTCCAAAGTAAATATTAATATTTCAACACATCAGTTACGTCATGTGAATCTTGATAGTTTGAATTTAATTCACGACTTACCTATTAAGCCCATTGATGATAATTTAGATGTTTTCCTTAATGACTCTTCAGACTATGTTAGTTTTAGCTTTAGCGTAATTTCTTTTATAATTATCTTAAGTATTGCATTAATAATCCTTGTAAAAGCCAATAAATGCGTTTTTCGAAACAAAGACATAGAGAATCCAGATAATATCTCTTCAACAAGTGAAGCCCCACATCCTCAGCCTCGTCTCCGTATGGAATAACCATCTTACCTTTTTTCGCAAACTTACCTAAAACCGTAAGTTTACTCTTAAACGGGGGGTTGTTATATCATAGCCTTGCACCCTATGTGGCTGACATACTAGTACCTTCTGTTTAGTCAGCATTTCTCAAGCGAGAGGTAAAATGAATAATAAAAATATGAATCAGTTCGGTATCATCCTTCGTCGCGCACACACATTTGTTGGCTTTCATTATATCGTGTAATTAAATAAAGTTGTGGAAAAGTGAATTCATCTTTCTTTTTTTTAAAATCCCAATTACTGGGATACTTCTAACAGTGCGTAACTTATGTATGTATACAATTGCGTCACAAAGTTAAAATATATTTACGTATTTTTGTACACTATAACAGTGTACATCCATATAACATTTATGTACCAGTTCCCAAATTAAAACTTCGCCTAGTGCCTACCTAAAAAGGTACTAATAAAAATTCGCCAATTACTCTTTTACTAAGCTGCCACTATTACATTTCCGTGACATCGTCTTAGTTCATCGTGGCAGAGACTAAAAGTGCAATTGATTTTTCAATCATACAATATATGTTACATTTAAGACTCTAACATACGCCGATGACTTTGAGGATTTGACCTCTACTACAAACAATAATTTACTAACGCCATCTAGTCTAACAAAATAGTGAATAGTCTAACAAAACTACGTGAATACGAAACCAATTATTAGCTAAATATAAAAATTTATAAATAAATATTGGTCTAGAAAAAATGGTGGCTGCCAATGATTTAACTAGTACATACATGATTTTTTTACATGTTTAATTCGTTCTGAGGTTAAAACTTTTTAATGTCAGTATTGCTAAAATACCGAAACCGAGTCATCATCATCAGCTGACGATGGACTCTGATGGTTGGTACTGGATCTCGAGGATGGTAAGCAGTAGACATACCGTCATTGAGCTCGTTGTAATCAGCTCAGCGAAACGATACTAGAAATGTGACTATATGAACCTGATGATGGACTCCGAAGGTGGGTACTGGGTCTCGAGGATGGTAAGCAGTAGACATACCGTCATTGAGCTCGTTGTAATCAGCTCAGCGAAACGATACTAGAAATGTGACTATATGAACCTGATGATGTACTCCGAAGGTGAGTAGTGGATCTCGAGGATGGTAAGCAGCAGACATACCGTCATTGAGCTCGTTGTAATCAGCTCAGCGAAACGATACTAGAAATGTGACTATATGAACCTGATGATGGACTCCGAAGGTGAGTAGTGGATCTCGAGGATGGTAAGCAGCAGACATACCGTCATTGAGCTCGTTGTAATCAGCTCAGCGAGACGATACAAGAAATGTGACTATATGAACCTGATGATGGACTCCGAAGGTGAGTAGTGGATCTCGAGGATGGTAAGCAGTAGACATGCCGTCATTGAGCTCGTTGTAATCAGCTCAGCGTTGTTACCATCCTCGAGATCCACTACTCACCTTCGGAGTCCACCATCAGGTTCATATAACACATTTCTAGTATCGTCTCGCTGAGCTGATTACAACGAGCTCAATGACGGTATGTCTGCTGCTTACCATCCTCGAGATCCACTACTCACCTTCGGAGTCCATCATCAGGTTCATATAGTCACATTTCTAGTATCGTTTCGCTGAGCTGATTACAACGAGCTCAATGACGGTATGTCTACTTTTACCATCCTCGAGACTCAGTATCCACCTTCGGAGTCCATCATCAGGTTCATATAGTCACATTTCTAGTATCGTTTCGCTGAGCTGATTACAACGAGCTCAATGACGGTATGTCTGCTGCTTACCATCCTCGAGATCCACTACTCACCTTCGGAGTCCATCATCAGGTTCATATAGTCACATTTCTAGTATCGTTTCGCTGAGCTGATTACAACGAGCTCAATGACGGTATGTCTGCTGCTTACCATCCTCGAGATCCACTACTCACCTTCGGAGTCCATCATCAGGTTCATATAGTCACATTTCTAGTATCGTTTCGCTGAGCTGATTACAACGAGCTCAATGACGGTATGTCTACTGTTTACCATCCTCGAGACTCAGTATCCACCTTCGGAGTCCATCATCAGGTTCATATAGTCACATTTCTAGTATCGTTTCGCTAAGCTGATTACAACGAGCTCAATGATGGTATGTCTAATGCTTATCATACTCGAGACTCTGTACCCACCTTCGGAGTCCATCATCAGGTTCATATAGTCACATTTCTAGTATCGTCTCGCTGAGCTGATTACAACGAGCTCAATGACGGTATGTTTACTGCTTGCCATCCTCGAGACCCAGTACCCACCTTCGGAGTCCATCATCAGGTTCATTTAGTCACATTTCTAGTATCGTCTCGCTGAGCTGATTACAACAAGCTCAATGACGGTATGTCTACTGCTTACCATCCTCGAGATCCAGTACCCACTTTCAGATTCCATCAGGTATCAGGTTCAGCAACTTATTTTACTTGGTTGTACAAGTTGCACTTGAAACTTGACAACTCTAAATTTGAGTTTTGTTTGGGTAGGTACTTATATACATATACTTATAACATACAATAATTTCCGAAGTTCATGTCCTCGCCTCACTTGATATAGATACTTTTTATATTTTGGCATTTCTAAAAAAATCCGCGGGTAAAAACTAATATACGCAAATATCTAATTATTATTGGCTCCGAAACACAAGCGTAGTCCTCCCGTCGCAAAGCGTTGAGGTGGACTGAAGACAAGCCGCATGCAGGGCTCGCGGGTGTGAAATTGCGGAGGGAAGCCCATTGCGCTTGAGTTTATTTACCTTTTATTACTTTCCATGCCCAGGAAACGAATTAATACAATTTTTTTTTTATCAAAATAATAGTATAAGCTATATCTAATAATACGTGTAAGATTAAAATAAATCGCATAAACCGTTTTGGAGCGAATTTGTAATTTATGTCTAATCTACGGTTCGATGGTAATTTTTTTTTTGGGAAATTGGTATTGCTTTTATCTTTTTTGATTTTATCAATCGATACAGTAGGCTTCAACCCACAATATATATTTTTTTCAAATGCATATGAGCGACAGTTCTTCCAACAATTTAATTTAAACTAGGGCTAGTTGACCGATTTGAGCACTGTTCAAGCCTTAAAAGTCACTGTGGTGTATAAATGTAACAATAGATGTCTTGTTAGGCACGCGGATTTTTAAAACGTTAACCTATATAATTAACTGGCTGAGTTATTCAACATGGCAGTAAAATCTCTACGTTCTGCTTCCATACCTTGTTAGTCTTGAACCTCGAGAGGTACTGAGCCGAATTTGCATGTGAACTGCTCGTATAGTGAAGTAAAAATCGAAAACATCTCGAGGATACTCAAATAATAATTGACAAACAGGTAAATGTAAGCGTTATTGGGAGAACGGATTAAAGACATTTATGGACCGATATTTTATAAATAACCTTCTCATTTGTTTTTACTCATCAGCATGGGTTGGTTTAGCTTGTTTTCCATACAATGATACACTCTACCATAACATTACACCCACCCTCAATGAAATACTAAAGAGTAATTTTTAAGTTTTTTTTTAACAGGGAGCAAACGGCTCAGCTCACCCGATGTAAAGTGATACCGGCGCCCTTGGACACTCTCCATGCTAGAGGGCTCGCGAGTGTGTTGCCGGCCTTTCAAGAATTTGTACGCTCTTTTCTTGAAGTTGTAAAAGTTTCCGAAATTAGTTAAAACTGCGGAGCTGTGTACGCTGTTTTGTTGCTTTATTGTCCTAGCCCGCAATAAATTCGAGGATCGGCATCATACATACGTTCGGTATGTATGATTTCATTCTAAGACATCCAATTGTTTCCAAATTGGGATGTCTTACGCGTGCTTTATCACGAAGATGCCTCGAAATCGCAAGATTTTAATAAAATAAGTGAAAAAATACAACAAGATTTCTTGTGCGGCTAAAGATGTCAGGCGAAAATATACTCAATAGCGTTCAAATAAGAATTGCGTTTTATGTAATTACTAACACTAGTCTTTTTATGTTCTAATACAGATTGTTCATTTAACCAAATATTCCTTTTTCCTTCTATATGTGCACCAGTATAGACTGTGAGACAACCCTGGCTCTAGTCATATATAATGCTGTCAATTTATAAATTGACTTTCATTGCATGTCAAGCCAATAAAAGGAAACATTATCTTGTGTGCTTCATGTCTCTTAATTCACGTCTCCAAATGTCTGGATGATAGATAATTGTTATTACAATGCCTCCCAACAAATACAATTAAATATTTTATTCAGAAATTTGTTCGGATTGCGCAAGGCATACCAAAACCATACAACAACAGTACATGTCTAAAGACGACGCTAGAGGATGCCACAGAATTTAGAATATATTTATAATATATGTAAGCAAAAATTAACAATCAGTATGTATAGGAGTCATTCGGTGTTTAACATTAGGTTAGGTAGATAGTATGACAATTATATACCTACTAAATTGAGGGACGGTGACTGATTTAACTATCAGGACCTAACCCTGCAACTTCCAATAGAAATTCTTATTTAAATAATTATTTTTTTGTTAAGAGCGATCCCATGGCTGCAACATCAGCGCTGTGAGAAAACTACATCGACCTTTCAAACAAAAACGTGGTCATCGAAATTCGAAGTTACAGGGTACCGGTGCTGCTCTTAATAAGTTGAACACTAAAACTTTTTTAACATACAATATCTAAGATCGATTTGTATTTACGTATTTCTTATCGGCTAGAGCAAACAATAAAATACAACATGTAATAAAATTTTCGTATGTATTAAAACGATAACATTAATTACCGATAACAGTACTTAGAAATATATGTATTGAGGAAAAGAGAATTTCTAATGAACGTTTAACATATTTCGAATCTTTTTCTAACTTGCTTAATGGTATAATCTAGATTCTAGATGTTTTGATGATTTTCCCGACAGATTTATAAGTTCCGCCTGCAAAAACTAATTTGGAGATTAGTCAGCTTTCGTACGAATACGTATTCTACTACACTACTGATACAGACATAATATATTCGGACTGATAAATTTAAAGAGAGCACTGTTAAGTATCTAATACTTATCCGCATTGTTAAGCAAGAATTTACTAGTAAAACTGGTAACATAATGTTTTATCTACCTATATGTTATATAGTATATCTAGTTATCTAGATAAAACATTAGGTATATATGAGGTGGTGCAGTTTAATAAATAAATATGCAAAATAGAAAAGTATTCCATCACTCCTACAGACTGCAGACGATCTGGATCTACAAACAAATATCAAGTACCTACATTATACTGTTGAATCCATTTACGCCTGCGACCTTGGATTATCAATGGGATGCACCAACTTGCCTTTTCGTCCTTATCTGTTTTAGCCTCATAGGTACTAACTCAATAGTTTTGCACTCAAGATACAATTTATGATTAATAGATATAAGAATACATACGTGTTACTTGCTAGGATTGAGCGTGTCTCTATCTATAGATTATTTTTTTAAAGAAAATAAATTAAGATACCAAAAATAGTAGTGTAACGTTGGAACAGAAATTGGTCACAAATTTTTCCGCCCAGCGAAGCGTCGACATTTATTACAATAATATTATAATTATTAGTTGATAACAAGAGAATCTCTAAAATATTCGACAATTGAACGTCATTGTCCGATATATAAGCGGACTAAGTATCAGTTAATACACGGAATAATCTAAAAGAAATCATAACGTTACCAACAAAATGAATACTATATAAATTTTCATAATTTTCTGTGAGACTACCTACAGTCATAACTCAGATGACCTTCAATGACGTCTCTGCAAACAATAGCAAAACAGTTATTCATACCATATTGTTATCATACAAAATGGCTTACAATATACGAACATTCTGTATTCTGTAGGTATATAGTTTATGACACTTTGAAACACTATTTTCTTAGTGAAATCATCAACTATAGTCTATACATAGTAGATATATTTAACGTAGTGAGAATTTGATAATAACAATATCATCAAATATTTAATAACGGTCGCAGTGATTGTTTTTCTATAGTTTTTTTTGGTTTAAACATAAAAATTTTGGTTTTATTTATTTCAATATAAGATATATATCTTATATTGAAAAAAATTTAGTTCCAAATTTTATGACTTGATACCCGTGAACCCGTAACGGCTTATAAGTTCATTATTTCGTTGGTAATCAGCGGTCATAGCTTAGACATTAACTTTATGTTGATACATTAGTCGGAAATTACTTCAAATTACGTTTCCATCAGTAATACTACGGTGTTAAACAAATGAAACTCAATTTCAATTAAACTTAACTGATTCGTAACACAAACTTGGAATTAAATGATACGAAATCTCAAATCGGAGTCGCTATTTCAGTTACTGGATTCTAGAAAGAAATGCTTAAGGAATTTCTGGCAATATTTTAAACATAAAATGCGTTTAAGGAAAGTTATATACACGACCAAAATTTTTATACATGGCGCTTACTCATAGCTATACTAATAACTATTAGTACTGAAGTCCGAAACGACTAATTAACAATAATTACACTACAACAAGATGTTAATGTGGAAATTGTGAACTATTTTAAATGTATGAATGTAAAGAAACAAGCTACTGTGAACTCCTTTATATTTTCTTGTAAACTTATATATATTCTATATAAAATAAGATATTGGCTATAAAAACAAATAAGCTATGCTTAAAAAAAACAGTTCCTAAACCTAGCGTAAAACTATATCCTAAGTAATTTCAATAATGTTATCTGGAAATTAAGTGCAAGCGTAACATTCTGTGATTGATTTTAGTTTTTCTCATTTTGAATTTAAAATATACGTTCAGTCTTAAATCTATATAACCACACTTTGGGAGCGACACTAAACTTAACGTTAAATGGAAAGAAGGAAAATCTGCACGAGAATTTTTTTTCTTAGACTTAGTCATTTCATAAAAACAATTCTTATTTGAACGTTATTGCGTATAGTCTGTTTTTTCGTTTGACGTCTTATGCTGCACCAGTAATTACCAAGTATTTTATTTATATCTTGCGATATTAAGGCGTCTTCGTGATAAAGCATGTCTAAGACATTTTATGATCCAAGTTGGTAACAAGCCCTAAAGAATAGCCCTAAAAAAACACAAAGACAGGGTAATACCCTATTATTACATTAAACTCTTTGGTTTATGAAAAATTCTGTGAAATGTAAACAAAGCATTGGTACCGTCATGTGCTACTAATTAACTTGATAAGCCACTGATCTTAATCAACAATGTGGCTTATCTGTTTGTTTAGGATTTAACTATGATTGTAAGACATCTTCACAGATTCTTATTAGTCATAAAGTGTGCATAGTGGAGTATAAACCAACTTCTTTAATTCTTTAACATTTTTCAAAATTATCTTCTTTATTCTTTTTTCCAGCGTTAATGTAATAGAAATTGA
Source organism: Pieris rapae (assembly GCF_905147795.1). NCBI lineage: Eukaryota > Metazoa > Arthropoda > Insecta > Lepidoptera > Pieridae > Pieris > Pieris rapae. The sequence goes on along the minus strand of NC_059523.1, from coordinate 3,163,900 downwards.
AAGCTTATGTTCGAATATTATATTTCAAGGCATGGGTTCAAACCTTCATTGTGCAACAACAGATTTTCTAATTTTTTTGCAAAATTTACACCAACACAAGTGGAGGAAAACTTAGTGAAACAAAATATATATGATAGAGTAAAGACATCTAAAGGAGGACAGTTTTCACTTTCAAGCCATCTAGCTGCGCTGTATACTTGAATTACTCAAAACCTTACATGTTCATAATAATAGACCCAAAAACAAAACAAATTTATAAGGTATTTAATTATTGATTAATTATTGCAATATTTAAGTATAATTGAGAAGCTCCTTCCTATAAAATTGCTTTAATTATCTTGAACTTTACATAATAATTCACATTAATGCATTAGGAAGTTATATTACAATGAATTAGAAATCACAATTCATACTAAATAATAACTTGTTTATCTGTAGCCACTGTGATTTTATATAAAAATATATGTTTTAATTACATGTTCAAAAGTGATCTTTAAACATATTTTTAGCATTTCCAATTTAGGTAGTAATATTCAATTTTTTAGGTAAACAAATTATATATTCAGTGAATTTCTTTAAATTTGTACTGCCTGTGAAATAGATCATCTAAACAAAAGTAAATTTAAAGTTGTGTCTTAACCAGAAGGTGAAGTGTGATGAATGTTGATCTGAATACAAATAAAATATAGTCCTGCAAAACTATAAAAAATAACTAACTAATTTAATTAGTACTTAAAGTATGGCTCATTTACCCTAATTTAATAATAAGACTGGGACAAGCTGATTCCTTATTAAGTAAAGTTATCAATTGTCTAAGTGACTTTTAGTAGTTCATTTTTGTCCATTAGTAGATAAATGGAGATATAGTCTTCATATTCCGCTTCAAATTGTATGTCATGTTCATTAATATTACGATGAATATATCAAGAAGATATAATAGTAGGGGAGCCCAAGAGGGGATTTCGGGATTTACTGAAGCGCGGCAGATTAATATACAGGGGGATACCTTGTACCCGGTTAAGTACCTCCACCAAATATGAGGCCCATATATAAGGCCGCCCGTGAAGGATACAGGATCAGATTAGTAAAAAAAAATTGATCATCAGACATTCTCGAGCGCGTCAGATTAAGGTAGTGTGAGTTAATTACATCCTAAAAAGTGTATATTCCACTAATCTGACAATTTGAGAGTGACGTAAAGAAAGGGGAGGGCAGCAAAGTTGTAAAAAAAAAACGTCATCTTGACATTCTCGAGCGTAGCTAATTTTTTTTTTATTTTGAATGAAATAATTCAAGAATATTGAAAAATATATAATCTGACGATTTCCGCAAGCCGAATAACAAAATTTCGTCGATAAAGTTCGTGCGATAAACGCGTGCAGCTGCGTGATGCCTACATTTCCTTCTCCGCGTTTCCCTCAAAATTAGATTTCATGTGAATTTGAACCGATGGGGACCGATAGATTTTGAGAAATTTTGAAAAATCTAATAAAATAACAATTTGTTTTTTTGAAAGTGTTTTTTTGCAATAACTTTTAAACGGCTTTATCCATCAACTTCAAAAAACTAATCCATCTTTAAGCTTGAAAAACGACGTCGATCGCCAACAAACTGGTCAAAATCGGTTGATTCGTTCGAGAGATATCGTGAACGAAAGAAAACCGAAAAAAGTGTTTCTATCACATAACTTCGACATTTCATATCGGATTATCGTTTTTGATGAAATTAAATAATTAGAGCTTAAAAAATGCGTCGATCGCCGTCAACCGCGGGAAAATTGCTTGATCCATTCAAAAGTTATTGGGGTTTGAAAATTTCAAAAATAGTGTTCTATGAAACTTCTATCAGACTTTCGAGCTGGGAGAACTCAAACGCATAGAAATATTATTTCTTTGAACTCAGCGAGCTCATAAGTACAATTTTAAGCGCCCAGGAATGGAATTGCAGGCATGGCCTTTAGGGTGAACCGTTTTTCTAATATTTTTTTTGTCAGATCAGGCAATTCCCTTTAGATAATCGTCAGATTATGAGACAGTACGTTTAGAATATGAATCTGAACCATATATATCTTAATCTGACGCGCTCGAGTATTTCAAAATGGCGATTTTTTTTTGCACATTATAATAATGGCTGCGAGTTTGCGTCAGCTCGAAATCGTCAGATTATTGAATGAGAGCTTTTTTTTTGGTGCACTTAACACCCCCTTAGAAAACCTGACGCGCTCGATTAAATTTTTTTTTTTTTCATTTTTAACCCTTACGTACAACCACCCCCATCATGCAAATGATCAGATTAACATACGTACATTATTAAAAATACGTAGGACATTGATGCTATCAATATCTGACGCGCTCGAGTATGTCCATGCAACAATTTTTTTTTACATATTTAAACATCTATAGCCGCTTTCCCCACCGATGAAAAGGTATATATCATATAACATTTTTTTCTTCTTATCATCTAAGCTTTGCAACCCAATAGGTCTCCACGACGCTCGAGTAAATCCCCATTTAGCATCGTGGGCTCCCCTACCATAAGGCACTTATGACATATTATTTAGCATCTCGTGATCGTTTGAATGTCAGGCTAACTAGCTATAGTTTAAAACTACCAAAATGTAATTAATCGTTGGTTTAATTATTTATAAAAATGACGTAATTTATTACCCAAAATAATTTTCCGTCGACTGGCATGCGGCTCCTCTGTATGGACCCATTCAAAATCATTTCTCGATACGTGTGCACCCATTTTAGGTATAAATTAATTTCACTTTCCACAGAATTATAAGTTTAAATGTTCAGGGCTAGAATAAGAGCAACGTTTCTCATTGAAACATTAGATTGTAACTGATACTGTTCGCGATTCGGGCCGGCACTTATTTCATTTTGTGACGAACGAAATCCGAAGCGATAAATTGGTCGCACGACCGCTCAGAATAACGTCATTATTCAATTTAATTTTTTAACCATAGATTGCAATTCTATATTATTTCACCTTCAAACACATCTGACGTCCGCGAAATGTCTTAGAAATTTTAAACCATAGATTCCGACATGATTATGACTAAACACTATATAGACTAGAGAAAGAGTCAGAGAGCTGAGAGAGTCAGCTCACCTCCAGATAAAATAATATTAAAGAAAATGAAAGTTAAAAATATTTACTTACTGTTGTAAAGAAAATCAAAACTGTACCTAACTCCTATTTAAAATGTGTAACGTTCGTATTTGTTATTAATAATAGTTCCATTCAAGGTCTAACTTATCTTAATCTTCTTCTCGTTGCGTTAGAAATTCAGTACAATATATTTAAATAATCGAGACCAAATTATTGTTTTAGACCAACAACTGACATTATCCAGTCAAAGGAAGTCCTAGAACCTAAAAAAATATCTTATCCGCAACCCACGACGCGATAATACCACGTCCCTCAACGACGATTTTTTATATGGGAACTGGGAAGTACCATACTCTCACTTTGGTATATATAGAAGTGGAGGAAATCGGGGCCAAAGAGCGTAACGCGTCACAATGTTACCTAGTTACCGACATAATAAGTGGTCAATGTCGAGAAGTTGTATTTTCTTAGCAATCGGGATAACATTAATAGCCCGTGTCAAGGTATGACGTCATCTTAGTGATTTGTAGGCTCAAATTTTAGGTCTCGCTACAAATACTTTAAATTTGTAAAAAAGATTTTTATATCATATCATAGATCTTAATAATAAAACTAACAGAACGTTTGTTTATGTCTAGACTATTTAGGTTATAACTTGACATTTGACAATATACATTAAACAGATTCTGGTTTTGACAGTTATTCGAACCATAAACAAATTCTAGCCTTCTTTCACAAGTTTGAGGTTGAACATGGCGGTTGGTAAAAATAAAGGCCTCTCGAAGGGCGGTAAAAAGGGTGTTAAGAAGAAGATGTAAGTCCCAAATAAGTTACAAATTCTGCTACCTAACTATTCCTCAAAATAGTTAACTTCTTCTTTTATATCTAGTGAAAGTGATGTTTCAAATATAAGTGGATGAAAGAACTATCTCGTGTCATATACCTCCTATAATTCAACTAATTGTTGTATATTCTACAAAATATATTTCAATGATTAGCAGTTGTAACACGAGTTGATTTTATCGCTGTTAAGAAAGTGATTGTTTTGTACGTATGTACACATGTAATGTTTGGTACGTATTTTGAGGTTATATGAAATAATTTTGTCTAATTTTCAGTGTTGATCCCTTCACCCGTAAGGACTGGTATGATGTCAAAGCCCCGTCTATGTTCACGAAGAGGCAAGTGGGAACAACCCTTGTTAACCGTACTCAGGTATGCCGATCGTCTTATCTGTTTCCGGCCAAGTTGTTACCTAAAAAAGTAGATGCGTTAAGTAGGAGTGCCGCTAGCTTTAAGCACTATTATTTCAACTTGGACACGTGTAAATAACAAGCTGAAACTTGAGTTTTTGTATTCAAAGTCCACACAATATAGTTGTAGATAGACTTTTTAATCCATTAAATACTTATTGGTAACCTATTCATGCATTTTTGAAATAAATTATGTATGAATAGGTTACTAGCAACTTATGACTTAAATGATGATCCACCTAGCTCGCAATGACACAAACCTGATGAGAACTTTGTTCCCTTTTGATTTACTTCTGATAACATCTCTGTCTACACTAATAAAAATTTAAGATTCAAATGTTTTACTCAAGAAAGTTGTTTTATTTCAGGGCACCAAAATTGCTTCTGAAGGATTAAAAGGTCGTGTATTTGAGGTATCTCTTGCAGATTTACAAGCTGACACAGATGCTGAAAGGTATTAATTATACTGTTAACATTTTATTTGAAATAAATAATAGTTTTATTTTTCAATATGTAATAATAATTACCTCAACTGTATGCAATTATAACTAATTAGATCTCTTTAAAAATTAAATATAATGTGATGATCCACCTAGCTCGCAATGAAACTATTTGATGAGAACTTTGTTCCCTTTTGATTTACCACTGACATTTTTAAAAGACTATAGAAAATATTTATTTAATTTAAGAACCCACTTAAAGTCATATCTTATTATTTCAGGTCTTTCCGTAAATTCCGTTTGATTGCTGAGGATGTTCAGGGTCGTAATGTGCTCTGTAATTTCCATGGCATGGACCTCACCACTGACAAGCTCAGGTGAGATGTCTTCATATTTGTCTGCAAATTTTAGTTATATCTGGTTCAACATAGCAGTCCATACAATAACATATTAGTAAATAAATGAAGAAACAAATTTAAAGTGACATGTTTAATCTCAGCGAAAAGAAATTTTAACTAAATAGGATGAAAAAAAAATAGAAGATATACTGAATTTTGTAAACAATCATGTTTTTAAATTAACATTCTTTTGTAATGTAAATTGTCACCACTACTTTGTCTGATTATAAATAATAATAACACAGGATTGCAGTCCAGCTATATGAAGGTGTTTCCATAACCTTTATATCGTTTCAAACTGCAAATATTAATGCCACAATATGATTTCACATAAATTTTTATACATTGATGAATTCATGTTATTGCAACATTCTTGTTGCTTTAATTTATTGAATATCAATATGATATTTTTCTGATTTTTAAATTTTCTCTTAAACATTAAACCTGCAATTCCAGATGGATGGTAAAGAAATGGCAAACTTTAATTGAAGCCAACATTGATGTCAAGACCACAGATGGCTACCTGTTGCGTGTGTTCTGCATTGGTTTTACCAACAAGGACTCACTTAGCCAGCGCAAGACTTGCTACGCACAGCACACACAGGTAAGAAATTAACAACTTGCTAAACTTTTAATTAATGGTTTATAATATAGCTTGTAATCAGGATAATCTTCAATATATTAGAGACCATAGCACTGTTATAATTTCCTTAATTAAAGAAGATATATATAAATCAGTCTATGTCAACTTAAACATTATAAATTTTATGTATCAGTTCCATTTGTTTTGGCCCAGTACATTCTGTCATCACTGGTAGATGGTCTTGATCTTCTGAATCATTGACTTTTAACCAGTTGAGTAATATTGTTGTTTCAGGGAGTTAGATGTTGAATCATGTGGTCACATAAAGTTTATACTGTACTTTTATATATTATATCTGCAGTCCAGCTATATACAAGTTGTCTATCACCTGTATATCGTTTCAAACTGCAGAAATAAACGCGACCGCATTATATTGTGCCTTAAATATTTGTTATTTTTGGTCTTTTATGTCGTTGCTACAATCTAAATTTTATATGTACATAATCAAGCGCAGTAGTTCACATAGGTTAAGACATTTAGAAGCGAGACTGCGCTCTAAGTCCGATCAAAGTCAAAAACCAATTATTCTTGACGTACGGGAAGAAGGACGCGCATAAGAAACAGTCGGTCTCGTTTCTGAATCTTGAATTTGCCAAATACCATTATTATTCAATCAGTTAATTTTTTATGTTTATCGAATAATTTCGTATTCTTTTGCTACGATTAATCAAAGACATTATTTGTAGGTTCGTGCCATCAGAAAGAAGATGTGTGAAATCATCACCAGAGATGTTGCCAGCTCTGAGCTTAGAGAGGTTGTCAACAAACTGATCCCAGACTCCATCGCTAAGGACATTGAAAAAGCCTGTCACAGCATCTACCCACTTAGAGATGTTTGTATTAGGAAGGTTAGTATTTTAGATGTGGGCCGTAAATATTATATAACAAATTTCAAGCAATAATAATGTTAAAAATTTCCAAAAAAATATGGTATATCTGAATTGGAAAACACAGTAAGGTTACTTAATTGTACTGACCTGATGAATTGTTTAAATATTCTTCAATGTTTAACTGTCATGAACTTTTGCTCTTTTGAAGTTTTGCTCATTTATACAGCCCCTTTAATATTTAAATACCAGATAACAATTGTAGAAATTTGTAAATCTGTATATAAATCACGTTTAAAACTTTATTTTACAGGTAAAAGTACTGAAGAGGCCGCGTTTCGAAATCGCAAAACTCATGGAATTGCATGGAGAAGGTTAGATTTTTACAATCTTAAATTAGATATTAAATATCAAAATTGAAATGATGATCCACCTAGCTCGCAATGACAACAAAACTGATGAAAACTTTTGTTCCCTTTTGATTTTACTGCTGATTAGATTATTAATAATTTTTATGAGTCTTGCACAGGGAATAAGGTTTAATGATTTTTTTTTAATTTAGGTGGCGGCGGCAAGCGCGGTGAAGTCGGAGAGAAAGGCGAGCGCCCTGAAGGATACGAACCTCCAGTACAGGAGAGTGTATAAGAATATACCTTTAAAGTGATTTGTGTGTTTTATTTCATATAATCGAAATATCTCTTTAATACATACAATAAGAAAACTTTAATTGACATAATTATTCCAATAACTTAGTGAAAGAAATAAACTTATTAACAAAATTACATTCAAGAAAAGAACAGATAACAAGCTTACAAGTTAAAACGAATATATATTAATATGAAAATGTTCATATAAATTTTCGCATAACAAATAATTCTTATTTTATTAAATGCAACATGAGAATTTTACCGTGTTCTGTAATCTGTAATTAAGATTAAAACTTAATGTAGCGCGTACCTAAAACCGTTAAATGATTAAGGGCCTGTTTCACAATGTATGGATAAAGTACCAAATAGCTATGCAACACATATTATTCGGAAGATACGAGTTCCTAAGAAATTTCGCGCTACCTGACAGTCGTGTAATGCAACAATAGTGTTTATCCTACCAATAATTAATAAATAGCTTATTTGGAACTTATCCGGACATTGTGAAACAGACCCTAAGTACCTATTTGTTAAACGTAGTTTACGTTAATATTGTGTTGGTAATTTTAACGTGGTGTAATTCACACGATTCAAAATAAAAACGTATATATTACAATAACAGTTCATTTTTTTTAAATAATATATTATAAACTTTTAAATCTATATAATATTACATAACAAGGTTTTATTTGAAAGAGATTTTGATCTCCAAATAGAGTTAGCACGGATTTTTTTAAATCTAAGCATCTTACGAAAATATTAAAGTTACTTATGGAATGTCTGTCTTATTTATATGGACTTAAATTTATTTTATTCTAAGTAGTATCGTGCCAAGCATGTATAAGTAAAACTGGCACAGCCAGTTTAATATACCTAGTAAATATAATTTTATGCAACAAATGCTATTGAATTTGTAGATCAAAAATCAAATGTATACGTCAATGGGAAAGGATTTAGACCAATTACGACATTAAATATTGAAATGGCACATGGAATTAAATTGTCATACAATACCTATGTTTAAATATAAGGCAAACTCCCCAGACAATATCATTCTGCCTGACCTATATGTAATGCAAAACACTAGCCCAAAATAAATGCATTATCAGCTAAGTTTAACCTCCTCATTTGGTATAATTTTCACTGTCGCGCATGGTTTTTTTCTTCGAGTTACCAACATGATGAATATGCATAGACCAGAAATAATCAACGTTAGTATGAAAAATACAGTTAATCCCAGTTGAGCCGCCGCCGTTGAAAAAGTTCCGTGGTACACTAGCGTTCGCAGGCTTTCAGGGAGTTCTTCGACTGTCTGAAATTAAGAACGCCATTAATATTGGAATATTCTTCGGCTTTCTGGAAAATTAAGTTAATGTTATTTTTTTTTAAATCATTGATTCTAATTTATTGACGAGTAATGCTATAATTCTTCTTTTGAAGTGTTGTAAAATGGTACCCTGTTCTTTGACATAAAATTTCTTAGTAGAATCAAATTATCCTTCGCTTCATCAATCTTACCATTTGAATCCATGCAATTGGCAGAATCATTTTATCCTCCAAAAAGTTTAGTGTACCGAGTATAGATGATTTTCGTACAATTATGTTGAGTTGCAAACTGTAAATAGGAAGGTAAGGTATGATTTACTTAGTTTGTAATAGGTTGTTTTAATTTTGGAAATCATTCTTAAAAACCGTTTGTGTAATTACTCTTCTAAAGTACTTTTTCGTCTCTTTTTGCCAAATGGTTTTCAGTTATGATGAAAATAGACAGATGAGTAGTTAATTTAAAAAAATGCGTTTATTGTTTTTTGTCAAATAATTATGTATTACATATATGCATTTTTTATAAAACTAAATTACCTCGATTGTCCACTAAGCGAAATTCCTAGAGTTGGGTGAATATCAAGGTACGAATCGTGGAGTTCAGGATTAGGCTCCAATCCTTCAAACGGCTCACGGAGTTTGGGGTCTCCGAGGTAGAAGTGAGGGAAGGACGCTACCAATGGCGCACCTGGAAAAAGACAGAAATTGTTTGTGTATCGTGTTGTCCTATGTGTGAAATATTCGAGGATTAAATAACGTAATAATTATGTTAATCAGGGCAGTACAGTAACCTACCACAGTAACTATGTTATTGAAAGATTTGGTTTTCGTTGGTTTGACGTTAGTCTTGGATTACATTGGAATGTAATTGGTTTGACGTCTAGACTGGAGGCCTAAAGTTAAACAATTATGCATGCGTATCTAAACTAATGCCAAGCAATAACCCTACCCATAGTACAGCTGGTAATATCAATGACTCCTCGCGGCGGACAGGTAGCGGTATCAATGTTACAATAACATTGATTCGGTGAATAATGAGCAGGATCATCGAAGACTGTTCTAGGCATTGAGTAACGGAGTAATTCAATTCCATCGCCAATCTGCAATTTTTTATCATGGAAATTATCTCGTAACTTAGGTTCTAGATCTAGATATTTTATCCTTAGATTTCTGTATGTTTTGTGATTTGTTTTTAATAGACAAACAGGTGATCAGCTGTCTGTACGAGCAGCAGGGCTCCCCTGTAAAACCGATATCGATTGTGATTGAATAAATTGTGTAAATTTCAATAACTGTAAAAAAACATTCTACATAATTCCTCTCCCTTGAATTTCCAGCATGACCGGAAAAAATATGAAATTATACATTGTACGTACAATAACATAAATGCATACTTGTGTTTAAAAGTAAAATTATTGTTACCTAATTTCTAAGTAAAAAATATTCTTACATCTACATTCTTCACGTAGTTAAAAGGCAGTCGCCGACACAAGTTTCCGTAAAATATATAAATTGTTCTGTTCTTATCCAACATCGAGGGGGGGAATATTGTCCCGTCAGAGCCTTCAATACTGTAACAACAGGTATTTTAACTGTTTCGCGGTAGCAAAAAATATCTTATTAAAATTCTAATAAACCTATGAAAGAGACGTAGAAATAAATTATGTTTTACATTTAAGCCAAATTACAATACTGAACTTGTTCTCCAACCAATGCCCCGGTGAATAACATGATTTAAGAACCAAACCATGAAAGCTTAGTAGGTAGCTAATGGTTTATCTTCATAAAGAAATCAGAGGCGCTGCAAATTCTTGAGGTTTGGGCCCCAGACTTATATATCGGTTTCATGATCATTTGTCAAACTAAAAGCAAGCAAGGTGATCAGCCTCCTGACACAAGCAAGCCTTGGCAAGCCGGATTCCTCCCGTTTTCCTTCTCCGTTCCAGCGATTATTAAATGCGCACATATAAATCGTTCTGGTTTATCTTTACTCCTTTTTAAATGGCTTGAAAATATATTAAGTAACCCTCGGAAGTAAATAATTTTGATTTTAAGAATAATAATGTTGGATGATGTGTTTAGACGTCACCATTACAAGATACACTTTGAACTATACAATGATAAGGGATAAATTCAATGTAAAAATTAATGTAAGTATAATTCCATATTTTTAAACTATGATTATGTTTTAAGTAATGCTTATTTCTGACCAAAAATCTTAATAATCTAATGGAAATCACATCATAGCTATTTAAAGCATTTGCTCGGCAGCACTATTTTAAATATAAGAGCCTAGACAGAAACCAATAAAATCATATTTTTTAAAATACTATTTTCTTATCCACTATCGTATCAATGATGGACCCATGATTGTAATTAATTAAATGTATAGATTTGTTTTATATGTTTCTAACATAAAGTAATATGAAATATAATAAGAACGATCTTAAAATCAAAAGATAATGTTTTTTTTATATAACAGGAGGCTCACCTGCTGTTTAGTGATACAGCCGCCCCTAGACACTAACATTACCCGAGAGCTCGCAAGTGCGTTGCCAGCTTTTTAAGCTGTTTTCTTGACTTAAGACTAAGTAGAATTTGTTCGGAAATACTACAGTGGGCAGCTGGTACTATATAGTGGTGATGCGAGGTAAAAACTGCCATAAAAAACGCTCAGTTGTGGAACGAGGTGATACGGGTGGAATTTCGTATTCTGCCTCTACGTCCGATGATGAAATTCAGCTGGAGGTATTATTCCGAACAAATCGAGACCCCACATCTCTACACAACACCGAAACAAATTCGCTTAGCTGTATTTGGCCAACGACATCCAATCACACAACACATTTAGGTACGTTGACCAAAACTGCATTGTAACTCACAAGGGTTAATATAAACAAATATAATACGATTATCTAATTAATAGGCATTTTGAGGGTTAGTTTTGCATATATGTACATCTTACCTGTTGCACTCAGTGCTACTCCAATAGGGTAATATTGTATCGCCATTGTATTTTTCCAAAATGTTTATCTTGTCCTTGTCATTTTCACCAGTATTTATTGTCAGTCTGTCAGGAACGGTGCCGTTTTTCTGTTAACAAATAGGAATGGAAGTGTCCCAACAGAAAATTCCCAACTTTGTTCAAATGTCGAAAAATAAATTAAAATTTGTATTTCTGTTAGATTTATTTATAAAGTAAAACAACAATATTCTAATCAAATGCTATCCTCGTTCAACAAATAAGTAGTGCATGCAATACAGCGAGTAAATTCTTCTAGCATTAAAGATTTTTTTAAATTATTTTTTAATTATGCTTATTACGTAGGCAAAAAATATTATAAATCCTAATAAATCTTTCAATTTATTTACCGCATTAAGGAGCTTACCGTAACAAGAAGCCCAAAGTTGTCAAAACGAAGTTTTCCATTCAAACTCAAAAACGGTTTAGCTCTGTTAATTATGTCGTCATCGTAACCCCATAGGAACCTGAAATTGTAATTAGTTAAGGGTTTTAATCTAGAAAAACTATGTTGAGTTCTATAGATAGCCCCTGGTTTTTATGTCCCTCCCCCCTATGTACGAATATTTTCATTCTAAACCTACTAATCTTTACGAGGCATATTCAAATAAGGGCCGTCCGCTTATATTTCAGAATCGACAAGTCATAACACGTTTAAACTTGTACATATCTGTACGTGCACTACTCGTGCAGTTATTTCAGGTGTTGTTTAATTGATTCAGTAGTAATTTTGCTAGTTGTGCGTACAGTAGACAATGTCCGCGATAATCGTTTCTCCCGCCAGCTGTGAAGTTAGTGCTGTAGTAAGATTTTTTGTGTGCAAAAGGACACATTGTTACCGGTGATGAGACGTGGATATCCTACGTCAATCCAGAAATAAAACAGCAATCAATGCAATGGCGCCACTCAAATTCACCAAAACCAAAAAAAATTAAACATTTAAGCTTTGAAAATGACAAGGAACTTCAGAACGCCGCGGCCGTTGAAAACTGGTTCGACTCGTGTACGGAGTTTGTTTCGTAATATAATAATTGCGATTTGATTTTCGCGGTAATATCCCGGGCTTCAATGAAAGCGGGAATAACCTTATGCAATTTATTAAGGCGTATTCTTTCAATTCAATAAATTGATGACAATAGCAAATATTATTTTTCTTACCTATGAACCGGTAACTTGAGGAATGCGTCATGATGGTTCGTGAACTGCAATGCGCTTAGTAATGAGAATTTAATGAAATTTGGCAGATTCAGCGATTTGGAAATAACACCCTGTGAAGCAAAACACACTTTAAGAAATTTAAGATTGAATTGTTTTCATGAGAGAGATTGAAATTAATTTGGTCTTCCACAGTCCACAGTACGTTTCACAAGGCGAACTAGCCAATAACAGTGTACTCCTCCTTCAAAGGCCGCAACGCACCCGCTAAAAATGCTTGCCCATGCGCTGCAATGAGTCCCATTTTTGTGCGGTTCGAAGGCTCGTTTGCCTCCTCTTATATATATACATATATACTTACGATTAAAGGTAGATTAGGAACAAACACTTGGTCGAAATGTGGTCCAGCGCTCATTTCTGGCATATATTGAAAATTGTTCCTCTCCTGATATGTAAGTTTGTCTCCTTCGAATTTTATGTTCACCCGTTCTAACTGCTGGCTGCAAACATATTTCTTTAAAGTCCCCACTTTGATCAAAAAATAAAATAAATAGAGATTTATTGTTATTCACCGTTCCTCGTATCACTTTCTTGATAAATATATTAATTTGAATGTACCTAATCTTGTTTACGCAATAATAACAAAATATAATACTTATGCGTTTAAAATATTTTTGTCTAGACTGAACATCATTAATGATATACATATATCTTAAAGAGAAAAACATCAAATTAGTTGATTAACAAGTGTAAGAAGGTTTCCTAAGTCAATGGATAAACTATTTCCTTCCGAGAATTCTAATAAGTTTATCTTAACGCCACGCTAACCTATAACCTAGTAGTAATCCATACAAGCGTATATTTTCTAGAAAATATATTGTACATCAAACTTTCCTATTAAATTCTGTTGCATGTTGTAAAGCGATTAAATTTTGGGTGGAATAAATCGCCTTTATCAAGATGACATCAATCACAGTCAAGGAAAATGTTCCACGAGGACTCAGTGAAGACACATTTAAAAAAATGGCTAAGTTGTTTACATTGAGTGCCTTTCGGTCAAAACATCATAATATTTATATTAACGAATGTATTCAACGATACATTCTGAAAAATAATTCTTATCTAATTGAAAACATTGACATGAATAAATCGGAGCACTTAAAGAATCAATTGTTCGATTTATTGGTATTCTCACCTTACAGATAAATGTCAATATGGGTTACTGCACTCGTTGCACTAAGATGTCAATCGCTTTTTCTTTGGATCAGACCCATTAGTTACCATGCACAGGCCAATTACATTAATATAAGTATTTCTAGATAATTCAGGTGAAATAAAGAGTTATAACTTTTTTTTAAATGAAATCTTGCTGGCCTTGACAACTTAGCTATTTTGGCAAGCGAAGCTGCCAGAATGGGATTTTCCCGCGACTTTTTCACGCAATGGCGTCTCCTGCGAGACTCGAATTTCGGCTTGGGCCTGTGCAAGGTTAATTCGTTGTTCCATAACGTTATTGGGCCTTCCGGATCCATCAGAACGATGAAAAAAAGCCCGTAGGATGCCTTGAACCCCTTTTGTCGGAAATATTTGAATTAATTTAGGCTTTTGCGCACCAACTGGTTGAGATGGTGCCATATCAAAGTGGCGTATCGTCTTGTTAGACACCAACTTCATGCTACGGCTATGGCAAAGAGCTCCACGCCAGGACTCTCATACATCGCGACTAGAGTGCCAATAGCTGGTGGGTATGGGAGCTAGTTCAATGACGACGGGCGAAGACTAGACTATATTATTATCATCACTACAACGAAAAACGGTCAATATGTAGCATGCACTGTGATATAAGCAAAGTATTTACTTACGAATACACATACGGCCCAATATCCTGAAGTTTAAGTTTACTAGCTTTACCATCTCGTACGTCCTCCCAGTTGGTGTAATTGAATAGATGCACTTTCATTATAGGCCGCACCGTCGGTCTGCGCCACATGGAGAATGCGATCGAGTTGTTTCGGATCGCCATATTCTGTGACATGTGATAAATATTTTGCTATTTGTATATTTCACAACTAATTTGATAAAATCTGTAGGTTAATTTAGTTTGTCTGTTTTACACAATTAGATATACTTTTATCAAACATAATAGGAAAAATAAAAATGCAAATTAAATATTTTTGAATATTTCCAATTGTTTATCTGCCTACAGTTGTTTCTAGTGCATGATGGTATAGTAGAAAATGTGCACCGGTACTCTATGCAATTTCCAATACCGATTGCGATTTCCCGAACTTTTTTTGGTACCTTTGTGCCGCATATTGGGTATATTAATTGCACTAACGAGAATACAGACTGCAGGGTTTTACTGTAATCATACTTTCTTAAAATAAAGGTCGTGCGTTTTAATTAATAGGTTTAAAATATAAGTTTATTGAGCTCCATAAAGACATGTAATATAAATCGTATGGATTTTAGCTATGGGTTATTGAAAAGACTTAATATTTCTTATACTCTGTTAACTAGTACTTACAGATAAAATAGCATCATTGATTGTGTTTGTACAACAGAAGATTATGGCTCCTATAAGGCTAAGTGCAAATGTTGCCGAAAGAAGTGTTAAAACTGAAAAAAAAAATAGTCATAATATCTCTATATCTAGCAACCTCAGTAAACAAGTGAAGGAGTCAAATGAGCAACTACAGCAAGATTCTTAAGAAAATGTTTAGTAAAAAATGTTTGGAATTTAATTAAATAAATATTAAAAGCTAACACTTGTTAGGAAATGAAATCAATATATTATATTTCTTTCTTTTTTGATGTTCATAAGTGTACATTATACTACCTACATGAATAAATTATTTTTGATTGATTGATAGGTGACATGACTTGTATGTACAAGTAATATAATATGTTATGATTTAATCAAACTTAACTTTAAAAAAAAACAAGTTAGTTAGCTCTCACATAGCAATAACATACATTTTATTATTATTCTCAAATTATAAATTCTCCTTCATTGATTGATCGAATCCTCGTAACATTACATTTCCGTCTACAAGGCCTTATCAGCAAGAAATGAGTTTTAAACAGTGCGCATAACTAATAATCAACACGTAGAGCTCCTTCTGTGCCGGGCGCTTCGTAAATAGTTTAATTTATATAGGTTTGGTTATTTGGTTAGGAAATTAAATATTTTTGATTCATATCTCAGATTGCAGTAAGTCGGCAGGTTGGCTCCACACACATCGAAGTCTATTACAAAAAAAAACAAACGCCGAAGTTTTATATCAAAACAAAAGAATGACGAATAAATTCATTTTTTTTTATGAATTTGCAAAATTAACTTGGGAATAAAGTAAACGAAAGACAAAATGTCTAATCGCGAACTTTAGCAGCGATGGTCAGATCAATAAAAATGTACGTTCCGTAAACCAAAATGTTGTATTTCTTTTTTTTGTAATAGGCCTGCTGCCAAATCCCACTATTAAATATCACTTTCAAAGGATAATAAAACAGATAAATGGTTTCGTAAGTATGTTTGGAAGTAGGTAAAAAAAATGTATGTATATATATATTATATATTAAGGTCCCATTGAACAAAATCATTCCATTCTGTTCCTTGTCCGTTTCCCGTGAATTTTTCTATAATCAATCATATTATAATTGCATTTTCCCAACTCAACTTATAATATTATTTTCTAAAAATGTCTGTTGCGATAATATGAATGACCCAACCAATGTTTTGATATTCTTATCGAAGCTACTATGTCTTATCTATACAATACTTATCTCGAAGCAGTTATAAACAAAAATTAATATTATCTGGTCATTATGAGCTTTTACGATACATTTGACCATGATAAATTTTGTATTGAATAGTGTTCATTTTATTTCTTGTTTTTATATAACATTCGTTAATTGATTTGTACACGTTGTCTGATGCAGTGTGCTAATTTCTACAAAAGTAAGCCCTAGAGCCAACTTCAAAAAGCTCTAAATATCGATTAAAGTATGACGTTCTTTAGTAATATTAACGATCATTCGCTTCATAATTAAGATATATTTATATGTTTAAGTATGTGTAGTGAATACTATCAATAGAGATTTTTTCATTATCATATATATGTAATCCATTAATCGTAAGTTAAATGTAGGTTAAGAATATTTTAATAATGTATATTTCTGTGTCGAAAATAAATTTAATTTAAGATATTATAAATTTTTCTTGTTCTGATTAGTATACTATTGCTACGACGATATTTATGAGAAAATTAACGGTTCGATTACATTATGACTGCTCCATAAGTTTCAAGTGCGTATATTAAAACCTAAATTTAATTTGCCTTACATTTTTTGTTTATTTAAGAACCGAAATCGCGTATTAATGATATAACAAATAAGGGAAATAAAATTTATAGTAATCAAACATACTCAACAAATAAAGCCGTGCCCAAATGCTAGCAAAGAACACGAGTGTTGACATAATGAGAAGTTCGCTGCAACCTTATACTGTAACCGTCAACTTAATGCGTAGGCCTGACATATTTCAGCATAAGAGAACAGCTATGAACTCGTATAGGTGCACCTTTATTTTGAATAAAGTTTTAAAAACTGGATGGGTTACCTCGATTTCTTTTGTTTTTTTGTGAGCCTAAAAAGACGCCTAAAAAACTCAAGGGACTGAAATATATACAAAAAGCACTTTCAGTTTTTTATAATACCTAAACACAGTTTTATTAATTATTATTCATTTTTAACGGAAATCTTGTTTCCAATTGTGATTTCTGTGTCTGTTTCCTTCACCGTACGAGCGAGTGTACACGCATAGACACAGCCAGGAAACGATCCTACGACCTCAGGGATAACTGTCGCACGCCGAGCTCCGAAGCCACTTCCAACACTGCCCATACTGGACAAGTCCAATAGTAGATATATTTTTTCTCGTAGACATAATAGTAATTAGGCAGAAGTTTATGTATAGCTAATTTATGAGAGTCAATATTTATTTAAGACTCGCGATATTAAGAAAACTAATTAATGATTTGTGTTTATAATTTGACGTCACTCAATAACGTGTTTATAACCTTCAGTTTAAATGTGTAAAAACTCAAAGACCCTTGAGTAATGTGTAAAAAAATAAACTGTAAACATTTAGGGGTTTTTTTAAGGCGGTTGAAAAGTGTGACTTTTTGTTTTATCTAACAACGAAGGCTTTAACAGGCCCCGAGTTCCAACGCACACAATTTTTTATATAAGTGGCAGGAGGCTAGTTGTCATGTTAACATGAAGTTAAGTAATACCATAAGAATTAAGAATTTTAAGAATTGTACGCTATTTTATTGTTTGAATTTTTTTGTAAATTAAACGAAAATTTGTGTGATTATTTATAATGAATGGAAAATTAAGTGAGTACATTATGTGAAGAGATTTTAAAAACTATATCACTTTATATATTTGTAATAAGTTTGACCGGGATATCGATCGAATAAGGTATATTAAAAGTGTACCGTTTGTATAGATATTAATTTAGATAAATTAAACCCCTTTTTATATAGGCTTTTTTGTATATTTTAATAAAATTTAAACAAAGTTAAAAAGACAAAGAATTTGAGCGAGAGCTTTACAATGGCGTTAAAAGATAAAAATAATTGTACAAAATTCATAGTATTAATTCCTACTGTATCTAGTCAATTAAACAGTCATGAGCGGTTTTACAAACTCGTGTGCAATCACTATCTACGTTCAAGGGTCAGGAAACAGCGGGAAACCTCAACAAAGTATTAATAATTTTTATTGTTAACCAAAATGTATGTATTTTTGAAAAACTAGAAGCACTCTTTTAAGTAACACGAATTTATTGTTACTATACTCGAGCTCTACTTCGTTATGTCTTAATATGATTTTTTAGCCTACCTATTTAGTAGCTACACTATTTACTATTAAATGAACCATTTTGCTATGCTAGCCCATAGAGATTAGAGGCTGTTCGCCTCTACGCAATAAAAACCTAAACACGGCTAATTATTGTTATAATTTAAAGTTGTTTGTCTCTATAAAAACCTTCCTCAGAGTAAGAAAAATAAATAAGAAATACTCGAATCGGTCCAGTTTTCGAATTTTGCGCTTAGAAAAATATTTTGCGATTAAATTTTATTTATTTGTATAGATTACATATTTGTTATAAATTAACAATATAGACTTATTATTTCCCCGTATATGTCTAGCTTTTAATAGAGATTAAGTAACAAAAATATTTATTAACCAAAAAAATTAACTAATTTTTTTACTTAATATGTATATGACGTGGAGAAATATTCCGCAAAGATTCCTATTCTCAAGCTAAAGACTGACCGTATAATATGAAGAGTTTTTGTTTTGTGTTTTTTTTTTAATTCCTCTTGTCTAATACTCTATTATTAAACATGTCTGAAAAAGGTATCCATTTGAAGCTAATTATGTTAGTCACGCGACAATTACAAAGAAATAAAATTAGTTTGACATTGGCATTGATAGTTCTTGTGACAAAAAATATTTATAAAGGTTTTATATATGGTCAACAATTTATTTATTTTGTATAAAAAGGACATCAAATTGTTCCTCTAATATAGTAAAAAGTACATGGTTATTTTATGCACTATTTATTTATTAAAAAAAAGGCCTATTAGAAACCTTATTCGCATTATTATGTCAATAAAGTGTTATTGAGAATAATATGTGTAATATGGATTTCAAAAGCGAGTAAAGTAACTTGTACATTATAATTAATTTATATATATTTTTTGTATACATCAGTCACCTGACGCAAAATGGTCACCTGCAATATCTCTTTGCATGCTTTTTGTAAAATTTCGTCGGAGACTGTTTTTGATCCAAAAATATGTGTATTTGTATGTTCTGTCATTTTAGAATGATAATTAACACGTTGATATTTGTGTTTACAAGTACGTCATAGGGACTGGTGCGACGCCAGAAAGCGTAGAAATTTGGCGGGTTATTAAATTTATTATAAGATAATAAAAATAATAAATAAATGTGAATGTAAATTTGTGTACGTTTTCACACTAAATAATCTGTGCTATCTATCTATCTATGTGTGCAGCACTAACAAAATGAGCAATGTCAATGTTAATTCGGATTAAAATTTATTTGAAATATCTTTCCGATTCGCGCCATTATTACTCACATAAATAATATCTCCTGTCTATCTGCTGGCCCCAACACAAAACAGACCATTGCTTTTTGATACCCGTACATGTAAATTGGGCTCTTCCACAGCCCACGCACCCTTGTAGCACAGTGTCCTCACGAATTAATATTTTTCCATTACTAGGAGATATTATCACTATTTGATTGTCATCTTTTGGAAGAATTAATGATGAAGATGTAGTTTTATCTAATACTTCGTGATCCATTTTGACGTGCAACCGCGACGGCGGTTGGGTAAAGACTGGGGTCAAAATCTGTGTTATCAGTACGTCGAGGTTATCAAAGTATGGTATAGATGTTTAGGGTCAAAATTTATATGGTACTGTTATGCTTGATAAAAATTAGACCATATTTTATAAGTTCTATGGAGGTACGTATCTGACGTTATGTCAAATGGAACTTGTAAGTAGACTTACGGGTAGACAGTCGTGTAGACACGTCTTAAATACAAAAAAAACTCTGATTATAAATGTTGTGTTAAAAATAAATAGAGACAAATTTCATCAAAAGCGGTCCAGCCGTTTATGAGGAGTAACACGCACAAAAATTTATATGATATCGATATATAGAGATATATTTTACACGACTTAAGAATACTTGAACATACACAAATTTAAACAAAACGCACAGTAGATTTATATAATTATATTTATAACACCCAATATATATTATTGGATGGAACTAGACCACCAGATGCAAAATTAAACCATAAAATATTGTTCCATAATCACGAGACACTCTTATGCTTCTCTTTTGGCCTTTTTTAAGGCCTATGACCTTCAAAGGGAGATGGATGGGTTTCAGTAATCACTTGGGACCATTTCCGTTTCCAAATTATAAGAATAAAAATACCAGTGGCGTTCCAATCTTTTTAAGTCTGGGCCTCAGAATTCTGTATCTGTTTCAAGACCGTTTATAGAAGTTACTTAGAAGGAAGTAAGTGGTCAGTCTCCCGTGCCTGACACACGTCGGCGACTTTTTGGGTCTAAGGCAAGCCGATTTCCTCAATATGTTCCGTCCTGCATCGCTTGAGCGTATGCGTATATAGACAGCCACTTGGTGCAAAGCCGGGGGATCGAACCTACGACCTCAGGGATGAGAGTCGCACACTGAGGTCATAATAAAACATTGGAGGATATATTTAAGAGGCCCTTCGAAAAAATATCTTTTGTATAAATGGATAAATGTTCCAAGGAATAAATCAGTCTTTATTATTATAACGCTCTTAGGGACAATTACTCCTTTATAAACATCTTCTTGGCCTAGGCGCAACAGACAGCCCCATGTGCAGAGGCTGTTTCAGCGAAAAGGAATCAGTCACCCATGTAGTCCTGGAATGCGAGGCTGTGGCTAACCAACGTACAGAAATCCCCGGAGTAGTGAGGTCACCCCGTGAAGCCTGCGAAGTGCTACGGAGAGTTCTCGTGTATCCTTTGTTATCAAAATATACTTTGTTAACAAAATACAAAGTTTTTATTTTATTAAAACTTAGCTCTATATATCAATATTATATTATTATTAAAAATAGCTAATTTATAAACCTATTTTTCTTATATAACGAACACAACGGCTATACAAAGATTTCCAATATTCCCGCACCACTGACTTATGACCTTTTTATCTCGGAATGACATGTTTTTATAACTTTTTTATGTTATGAACCTAGAGACCGGTTATTTATTTGTAATGTTAGATGAACGACCTACTATGTGTATGTTTTGAAAGCATATTATACTAGCTATCGCCTTAATATGATTTTGTTACTTCGTCTTTTAGTAGCTACATTCCAACATATGGAATAGGGGCAAACGACCAGGTTGACCTTTATGACACTTTCATTGCCAGTAGGCTCGCAAGTGCGTCGCCGGCAAATTGCAATGGCTCCTTTTTTGAAGGAACCTAAGTGAAATTGTGTCGAAAATACTTCAGTGGGCAGCTGGAACCACCTAGTGGTGGTACGCGGTAAAAACTGCCTTAAAAACCGCACAGTTGTGGAACAACGGACGGAGCCTTTAGAGACTATTTGCTTTTCTGCAATAAAGTGCTAAATATAATTACTTTGGTATTTTTCTCGCCATAAAATCCTTCTAATAAGTTCAAGGGAGAAATAAAAAACTGGAATTGGTCCAGCCGCCTTCGAGTTTTGAGCTGAGCAATATATATATACATATTATATTTTGCGATTAATTTTTATTTACCGTATGATATACAAAAAAATTGTCGATCGATTTAAAATTTATAAAAATTCATTATTTTTGTTCTATGCCCTTGAACTGTGTTTAAATTTGGAATCATTATTACTGACGTTCATTAGTATACATTAATACCATAAAATTATATATTGATTATGTACCAAACGAATAGTTTTTTATGGGTCTAGGGCAGACGAGCAAACTGCAACGCAAGGGGCTATCGGGTGGATTATTCAAGGAATTTTACAGTCTTCGTTATAACTAAACGAATATACCGAACTCAAATATAAGATACACGACTATCATAAAGTTGAATCTGAACCTACTATAATTACTATACCCTTTGAATTGAACTATCAAAAGCGGGGCACCGTCCTCCGTTAACTTTTTGTGCTATATCTAATAATATATGTTATGGACTAAGTGACAAATTGGATATTATAAAAATGCCCTTACAAAAATGTTCGTCGCTTTTAAAAATCATATTTATTGCTCATTTTATAACAATAATGATTATTTGAAAAATATTTCAGCCATATACGTAAGACTTAATATTTAAAATACACCATTATTGAAAATAATAAAATTTATAATAAATAATTTTTTGTCAATTCTGTTGTAATATTATATATGCGTTATGTCCATAAAATCCGCACATTAAAAGATTTAGTCAATTTGAGCTATATATTTTTATTAATTGAATACTACTTAATATAATAGTTAAAACAGTGAAATATAAAAAGTAATACCTACTAAATACTTACAGTGCCGTGACCGTATACAGAAATAAACGAAAGCGGGAACATTAAAAAATAAGTCATATGAAAAGTGTATACGAAAATTCTTGATGTATGGTAGATGTAAAATTTATGAACGAAAAAGGTTTATTTATAATCTCCTTTAAACTGTCTGAACAAGATTGTGTTTTGAATTTTTGGAGTCTTTCAACTTCACAGTTATGTTTTGTATAAAGTTTGAAAGAAAGCACACACATATATAAAAAATACCAATAAGCAATTTAAGTAGTTGTTACCAGTATCCCTTTTCAGTGGTCCAACACTACCTTGGAAAGAAAAACATAATACAGACAATATATACACACTAAACATAAAAAAAATAACAATGATATTAATAATCTGTTACCAAAGTTCCTCACAACGAAATTGTTATAGAAGCACGAACTTATATATTAGACAAATATATTCTTTAAAACCAATGTGTGACTTTAGTATATTAAAAGATTTCCAGGTAGATGTTTAAGTCAATATTTTATACATAACGAGGTTAAATGAGTTAAAACCGGTGACTCCGTCATAATAGTAATTCGTAACTTCAACTAAGAATAGAAAATTATTTAATATTAAAGTATTAAATAAAATATGTTTATTATGGAATATAAGATACATGTATCAGTTATTCAACGTCATTAAATTTGTATGGCAGACATTCCTACTCATCAGCAAAGAAGACAGCGGGTCTAGGCCGAGAAGTGCTATTTTAAAAGAGTACCTTCTCGGTTACTCTTAAAATAGCAAAGCATCATGCAAAATGACAAAGAACACTTATTTTAAAACATACAAACAGCACTGACCGATTTCTAACAGCGCTTTAATTTATAATAATGATGATAGATGTACCTACTCAGATTCCCTCATTAAGGAACATAAAATATAATCATTCGATTAATTAAATAATTTGTTGCACTATTCTTAAGATAAATTAGTAATCTTCACTAATAAAAATTTAACGGACAAGGTTACAATACTATATTATGTTACATGCATAATGCAAGATTAATTCAAAATCCAGTATAATCCAGGTTTGAAGACAGGAAATACACAATCGCAACACATTACTAATATTTAGGTCATTGACCGTTGACATTATTGTTTCACATCCATTGTCTTCGACATATAACGACGGGTACAAAGTAATCTACTTAATTGATAAAAAGATCATAAGTCCTGAATTGCATTTACTCTTTTTCAGTCTATATTTAATTTCTCTCACATTTTTAAATGAGGAAAATCACATCCTTATCAAAATATGTTATAGAAAGGATATAATTATATGTGCGTTAATGAGAGAATTTCAGAAGGCGTGGAGCCGCTTATCACAAAGATGTAAGTGAAATAGCCTTCTTGTTTTGTGTTTGTTGAGGCAACAAAGGAGTAGAGCCCAAATATTATCCCAATAAAATGAAAAAAAGTTGCAGTCGAATTTTCCGATAAATAATTTATTGTCAAGCAAATATAGACTCTTTTGTGGAAGCATCGAAGCCGAGCGAGCGGACTGATACTAAAGTTTCACTGCAGACAATAAGGTCAGTAGTTTGTATAGTAGTTCTTACAAAAATTCTTTATGGTATATACGAATCGCTGTCGGTTATTAGAAGATGCTAAGTAAAGCCTCCGGTATAAAAACATTATTATTTAAAAGTATATTGAACAAAATGGAATATTGTCTTTTAATGTTGTATTTTTTGTAGTCGTTGTCCGTTTTGTTTTTTAAGTGATATTTATATTCTTTGCGAATATGATAAATTCTTAATATTTATCCATTATAATATAATTAAAATGAAACTTTGTCAGGTACGTCTTCAAAGATAAAACGCTGAATCGATTCGACGTTTGTCATAGATAATAAAGAACGTTACCAACATCAAAATTTATTTAACATCGAGTATTACACGTGCGTAAAACTAATATCACATATATTTTGGACGTTCACATACAGTTATTACAAAGTACAAACAAGTTAATATTACATCACTCTTTAATCTAGAATCTATTAACCACTATAATAAAAATACTATGATATTTGATTTTCAATGTTAAAATATTTGTATAAAAATTTAGTTTTGTCCATAGCCAATAGAGGCGCTGTAATACATCTCAATTGCATTTAATACTTCGTCAAGAACATTTGACAGCTCAAAATAATTTAAAGGATTTCTAATTACGTCAGTTGAAATTATTAAAATGTCCATAATATTTTCTAAGGAGATTCATAACGAAAACAATCTTTTATTATACATCGAGTCAATATGTATAAACATTGTTAACCTCTTTAGATTATACATATATCTTAGACATCGGGAAGTTACCACATAGTTATCCCAATCTGACATAACACACATCACTACACACTTTAATAATGTAATAACGTCACGTGACTTGAATGTGAAATGAATGTTTTTTTATACAAATTCCTTTGGCGATAGTAGAACACGCCTTTCGTAAAGTGATTTTGCCAAGCGCTCGGAGCCAAAAAATCTGCGACAAGCGTGACTGACGCGTATAAATTTTGTATAATGATCTTCTGCCTACACATATATACAGAAGACTGTACAATTTATTTCCTTCTGGCCTGGTCCTCTCTTTGAAACATTTGTATATTGAGATTCTTTTCAAAATCTAATAATGCTTATCTTTTATATTATAATATTTTTAGTGACAATATTTGTGCCTACAGTATTAGTAGATACATAGAACTGGTCCAACCATTTTAACCTAAAAACAGAAACAACATTTTCTAACTATATAACATAATTATGTATTACGTATTGGACCCGATTTAATACTTATTATCTATTACGATCATTTTAATAAATTAATTTACAATAATAAATACGAACGACTTTACACAGACAATATATATTACAAATATGTTATATGTTAAAGTTTTGTTTCCAAATAAATAAATAAATTGTTGAAGGACATTATGAAATTACGTGTGATATAGGTCAAAATACTAATATTATACATCAATTGTCAACTGTCATTCTATCTAATGTCAACATCAGTCTGTTATCTGTGGCGAAGACGGCCGTTGTGACACCGCAACGTGCGCGTCAAGGCCGTCTGAAGCGCGGGAAGTGCGTCTCATCCATGGACCTTGGCGATCTAAAAGAAATTCAAGTTGTTTTGAGTACAGTAGCAACTAAATTTACGAGTAACATATTACACTACTACTACTACTACTACTTTTAGAAAATAAAACGGTTGTCAGTAAAGTCGGTTTACTGACGATAGTTGAACGCGACAACGTCATAAGAAAATATGGAATGGTTGTATTTTTCAAAAGAAAATTTTAATTTTATTTGTTTGATAGATATTTTGTATGGATATAGAGAAGGAGGTAAATGGAGTTGATCAAGTTACATTTATTTGTACGTATAAATACAATAACTTAAGTCAATTTAATTATGTCAATCCAAACGTGGAGGCCGATTGTGCCTCTTTGTCGCTCGTTCCACTAGCCTTAAATGAAACGCCTCAGATTACGCGTAACGTGAGGTAACGCCGCATGAGTCATGTTTTTTCGTGCGTGCAGCCGGCTCTATCGAATTATAAGACGTTGTCACATTAAAAATCAGACTACTAATTTATCCAAAACAATTTTAATCGCCGAATTGTGATGAGAATTTCTTTATTGTTTACAATTGTAAGTATTGGAACTGTGACTCTACTTTCTCTACCTAATAAATTTAAATTTACCAGAATTTTCTCCTTTCTGGTTGATAAGCTGCCGATATTCAGTACTAAGTCTTCTTCTACCGTGTTCATATTTAGCCTCCTTGGCCAACAAAGCTTCTCTTTGTATCTGCGTCTTCAGTTCAGTGGGTATGTCTGGTATAAACAGCTGCATCAAACCCGTTAGACCAAATACGACATGCTGTAAATTAATATTGAAATATGTTTACCCGAGGAACACTAGAAAATCGACTTTGGAAATATATTTTACATAACTTACCTCAAAAACAACAACAAATGCAAGTCTAGCGGCGAATACATGCCAATAGTGGGGGGACAGTCCATAAGGGTCCTTATGATTGGGGGGATTTCGATAGCCCCGATATGCACACGTTGGCGGATCAATTTCGTTCTCGTCCGCACCCCAATCTTCGCGATAGTCTGATGTGTTGAATACTGAAAAATTGTTTAAAAGTAAAACTAAATCAAACACGGCTAGTCTTAATTAGAGTTTTTACTTCTAGTTTTAGAGTCTAGATTAAGTTAGACATAGTAACTGCGTAGTTGTGTCAAATATTTATATTAATATAAAAAGAAAAGTCATAACAGTAACTTTAAGTCATGGGAAAGACACTCCTTATTAAAAAATCAATCTAAAGAAATAGAATAGTGTTTTGGTGTGTGAAATTGAAAGTGAAATTTAACTGTCTATGAAATTGATAGTTACCAGTTCACAGAAGATTTATTTTTATAACCTCAGAGATTGTTATATTTCACAGACTTTTAATAGCGTCAGCGATACCGGGCCCACTTAGCCGAGTATTCGTAGAGCGCAAGAAACAGAGCACACGACATGTGAATGATATTAGCTCACGGTTTATCACGTGACCATTTTAATACAAATTCGTTTGGTGTTAGTGGGTCATGCTTGGCGAAAAATGATTTTTTAATACAGTTGCTCAAAAAGTGGCATATTGCAGGGAGGTATAGCGTTCGGAAAGTGGGCTATTACACACTCGTGCTTTTTCTTTGCCATTCCCGCACTAGTGCGTTTTCTTTGCCAACTGTCAAAAAAATGTGTATTAAAAAGAAAAAACCAACCACGAAGGTTTTATTAAAAAGATTCATAGAAGTTTTTATGATATATGATTTCTAAATATTATAATAATTGGATTCAATAAGTTCGGTTAGGTTTCTTTTCATTTCATATCAATTAAAAAAATATTAAAAAGAATTTTATAATATATGCAAATACGTATTTTTAAAAAGTTTACTAATAATTGGATTCAATAAGTTAGGTTAGGTTTATTTTATTTCATATCAATAGAAAAAAATTTTAAAAAGAAAAAACTAACCATGAAGTTTTTACTAAAAAAATCACAGAAGTTTTTATGATACATGCAAATATTTTAAAAAGAAGCTACTATTTGTTTCAATATCAGATTTAATGATTGGACTCAATGAGTTACATTTGGTTTTCTTTCAATAAAAATAGTCTACTGAAGAATTGGCTGTATGGGCCAAGTTCCCTTTGCCTACCCAGAATGGGCGAAAAAAAGAAAAAACAAGCTTTGCTCATATTCTTTGCGGTTGGCGCCATTTTCCAAAGATGTTCTTTCGAGTTGAGTTATTTGTTGCACAAAATGAGTAATTTCGACGATATTTTATTTGAATGAATACCACGCGAACGTAGTATAATTGCATAAAATGCTTCCGAGAACAATTTACCGGAAACATATAAGTCGCTACATATCTACGTGCAACGAATTTATTCCGTAGAGAGAATAGAAAAAAAGCAAATAGTTTAATTAAATTGCTTAATTTTTTCGCAACTGTATTAAAAATAGTCGTTCAGTACACGTGCGGAACCGTCATTGCAACTTGTCCCGACTGTCAACCCTCACCTTCGGCTGCGCCTCGGCTCGGGTAGACATTCGTCGGAACTCGTTGTAATGACAGGCTTTCCGCACTTGTAATGAAATATACTATTGTCTCGTGCCCCTGATGTCGGGATTGTGCGGAACAAAAACTTATTATTATGTGTAATCCATATCATCGCTGTTGGTTCTAAGAGCTCTGGTAATAATTATATGTCGTTATTTTTCTTATATGACAAAAATACTTACATGACAATGAATGGTCGATATACCCAGTCAAGGTATTATCTGGCGAGTATACATACTTATATACCATTCTAGGTATAAAGTCACTTGTGTAGGCTATTACAAATGCCTGAAAATATATTGAAAAGGATTTAAGTTGATATTAATGATTTAATAACTGTTCAGGTTTTGAGTTTATATATTGCGAGTGGTGGGTGGTGGTTTTAATATTTATTCATATTCCCGTATTAATAAATTAAAAGAGATTTCACTCAAGTATCTTTCTGATTTCGTTCAATAATTTGCGGTGTGCGTCAAGTTCACGTTTTTAAGATAATTTGGCGGTAGTAAATATTTTTAGACTGTTACTCGGTACTAATATCTAATATAAGCATAATGAAGTGAGTATTTTTTAACTTACATTGGAAACAACTGCTGCGTATGTAATCCCTTTTAAAATTCCATACCTGAAAAAAACTAATGTTTATAGTGTTTACCAGCGCTTAAGTTTTATTTTTATAAAGACTTATAGTTGAATTGAAAGTACACAAAAGGACTTAGCTAGTACTAACATTAGTAAGTTACATATGCATGTTATCGGTAATGTCCGAAAAGGTCGACTACACTTATTTTGAAGTGTCATTTAGATCAAGTATCTACTGATCCTAACCACAGAACATATAAAGGAGGTAGGAAGAACCTCCTTTATATGTTCTGTGATCCTAACTAACCAAACTTTTTTGTTTAAAATCCAGTTTTACGATAAAAAATAACTCAATTAACAACTCTCAATCTTGCCATCTTCTATTGATTTAAAAAAAAATTACTTTTATATAAAAAATAGGTGATTGGCCTCCTATGCCTACCTACCTATGCTGATTTTACACATAACTTAAATATTTGCAATAATAAATATTCTAGATGCCAACTTTCAAAGTAACAATAATCGCCAATTTACCAAGCACCAATATCTTCCACCCTCTCCGCAAGAGGGCGCCTCGCCTGTGTGACCATCTTATACGCGTCCAAACGAATTTCAGCTATATTATTCAGTAACGCGAATAAAGGTGCCAGGGGAAACGCAGCTACGAACAATGTTACGAAGCCATATTGAAGTACTGAAAAAAAAATAAAGCATAGATTATAAACAGACATATATAGGCCGTATATCCGTTGTAGTTTGATATACAATTGGACAGTTATTATCTCCATAACGAAAAAAAGTATTCTTAAGAGGTTTCTGCCCCGTTTGACCACTGTTCTGTAAAAAAATGACGAGTTGCAAATAAGAGTTATGTTAGTTTGCAATTGCCCCGCCGGTTCTCTGTCCGCACAAATTCAATTCTGCTTTTCTATTTAACATAATGATGGGAAATAAGGAGGCTGTTATGTTCTACAAAATCCCAAATACTGACTTACAGAGACTTTTCCAACATATAAAAAATATATTGCCCGAGATTCAATGAGAGGTCCATCTCATACTAACGTCTACCTTCCATATAGCGATCATCTTAAACCTCCTTAAATTTATCTATATAAATAAAAAAGAATAAAAAAATATAATATATGCGCAAAACTCTGAGACGACTGAACCAATTCAAGTATTTTTTTATTTATTCCTTGATCTCTGAGGTAGGTTTTTATGGAGAAAATTAAAAAAAAAACATATTAAGGGGGTATTGCGGGGGTAGCTAGTTTTAAATAAACTTGTCAAATTTACGACAATACTTACTCATTTCTAAGTACTCGTCAAAGAGCGCAAGTCTACCAGGGTCCTGTAAGTGGTAGTCCTGTTCCCAGGCCATGTGGGGCTTACTGGGATCCCGGGTCACCGCTCTGTGAGACCTCTGCCGCCACCAGTTGTGGAGCTTGCTATGAAGTTAAGTTTTTCCATAACAATACAAAAAAAATAGTGTCACGGGCCTTTTAATACTTCTATTATAGAGTCCAAATAAATGTAAAAGAATTACTAGCACTAGCCGTAATAGTAGCAATCCAAATGATTGTTGATGATGTTCAAGAGAAACAGAAAAGAAGAGAAAAAGCTACAGAAGTAAAACGAGTTGGAGTTACAAACACATACGTTTGTGTTTTGTTATTGTTATTAGTAATTTTAAACAAAAAATACTTTTTGGTCTCTCTTGTATGAAACTACCCTGGGAAAAAAAACATTAAGAAAAAAATAGTGCGTGGAGTCCCTACGCCCGGAAATAGTTCCGTGTGGAAAATAGGAAGCATTCACTTTCGCTGTCTGATCATAACCACTTTATAAAATTATTTAAACACGCTAGAACTTAAGTTCTATAAAAAAAAAGTTTTATTATCACTGTACTAAGAAATGTTGGGCTCGTGGCTTAGTTCAAAAGATTAGCTCTTAGTTTTCTATTTATGCCTATTTATTATTACTATTGCTATATTTATTCTTCATAAGAAAAAAAACGTGTTTTATTTGTTAAAAAATCTGAACACAACTCCTTCACCCAAAGTCCCATTTTTCTCCAATTTAAGTTCAGACACCAATATTAAAAAAAACGTAAACATGGTTCTTAAAGCTGAAGGTTTAAGATTTCAAATGCCATTTCATTTTTATTAAAATGTTGAATATTTTCACATACATACATATGATATAGTATATATAACACACAAAGCATACTTACGGATAACCTAACTCCACGAAATTATTAAAACATTGCTTTCCAATCATTATAATTGCTAATTGTATACACAATTCAGAGAGACAGCCAGCAGGGTCACAAATGTCACCTTTTAATTTGAAAAACTCCGATTTTCTGGCTTGATCATCGCCAGGGTAGTCGTAGAAACGGCCCTAAAGTATTGCAGGATAGATTAGTTATCAAAAAACATATATTTATATGTCTATAAAGAATAGCAGTGACAGTTTATAAATAGATTTAATTCCGCTTATAACTCAATACTAGTATTCAATAAAAAGTGATAATGAGTATGACGTAATTATTATTAAATGTTTTTTTATATTAATGTTTCATTTATTATATAATGTTTCATTTTAGCTTTAGAAAAAAGATTAATAATGATTAAGACGTAATTATTATTAATCTTTTTTCTAAAGCTAAAATGAACGTTTTTAAATCTTCCTGATCCCATTGAAATCCGAATACCACGGCGACTACTGCCATTTTATCGTTAATCTTAAGGTCCAGAGATGTGAGGGGCCTAAGATTTTCAAACAGTTTGTATTGTATTACTAAGCGACTACGACGTACTTCTTCAAAATTACCCATTTTTACACACGTTCCGAGACGATACAAACCAATAAATTATATTTTTAAAAATTGAAGAGATTTGTTTTTTATTAGTGCCTGCCAGTATTGTTTTTCCTTTTCAAGGAGATTCTATTGGGTTATCAAAATTTATTGACCACCCCTACACAAAAATCATTATAGATATTTAGTGTTTTTTTCAAGTACACTGACTGGGGCTTGAAGTAAATGTTGATATAGCTAACAAAAAATAGTTCTTACCTTAAAAAATGCGATGTATATGAGAGATGAATAAAAATTAATGAATTCAAAAAAGAAGATTTTGAACGTATAAGAATCCTCATACTCCGTGTGTGTCCGCGGATTCTCAATATTCGTTAAATATACTGCTATTTTCGCGTAAATCTAAAAAATAATAATAAATAAGAGACTTTTTTATTTATTTTTTATTTTTTGTTTAAGATAAGGATAAATTTCCCCGAAAATTTATATATTTTATTATCTTAAGCTACAGCTACAATTAATCCCATTTCAAAAAACTGTACGTTGTATTAAACTACATAGTTGAATAATCGTCAATATATATTTAAAATTAAATTAATTGTGTAACGAATTCTTACTTACCCTTGTCAAAATCATAATAATTGACAAGTTGATCAACGCTGCCGTCATGGCGGTGAAGATTTTCGCGTGTTTCTTGAGAAAGAACCCGCTACCACCATAGATAACAGACACCATCGATATCCTATAGATTATTGTGCCTAACACTGCACCCATTACTACCGTTATCTGTGGACAATTTGGATATATTTTACTCTGTGTTTTTGCGAAATTAATACATAATTCGTACACTAAGGAGAATGATGACTGGCATGAGTGTTACACAAGTTCGAAATCCCTCTTTCTCCATACTGGTTTAGGTTAGCGAGGAACGATATTATTAGTATTATGCAAGAATTTTCGTGCCGTCTACTTCTACTACTACTTACGTATATCGTAAAGAGTTAAAGACAACACATGACAAATAAAAATACAAGATTCAATGTTAAAAGTGATTTTCATCCACGTTTTCCGTATACGATATAAGTACGGCTGGAAAACTTGGCAGTATAAGGACGTATAGTACCGAGTTTCATCATCAAACGTCGAGGCAGAATACAAAATTCCATTTTAATTAATATTTTTGATTTTATATTGTTTTTTTTTTATATATATATTCGAACGAAATATATTAATTTATTCACAAAAACTATCTTTACAAAACCAATACGATACTGTCGGAGACAGCATTCAGTTAGCGCAAAGTTTTTGTTAACGGGGATCTGTTCTGACATATATACCCAGGCCAAAAGGATGTTACGGCAGTGGTTTTTAAATATAATATATACACAAAATCTCACCATAAACAGCACAGCAGAGCTGGTTGCGACGTATCGCATTGTCTTTTGCCAGGGTGCTAGAAAGGGCTCTTTCTCACGCGTGACCGGGTTTGTGCGAAAAGTTTTTACCGAGGTTTCGAACTCTGGGCGGATGTCTTCATCCTAGATAGATAGTTAGAATTACATTTCATCATATAACTTAATTTATAAAACATAATAATTATTAAAAACATAGAAAATTTACGAAAAATAAAATACAAATTGTTCATGGGCTTGGTAACATCCCGTCGACGGTAAACTCTCCCCATCAAATGAAAGAACGTATTTAAATGTCATAAAACAGGATTGACAGTTATATTGGTTGTCAATTATTTATGCCTGCGTTCGGAAATGTATGTTTTGCATTCATAGTATTACTTATATAAATTAAGTTCAGCTCATCTGTACACGATATTCATTGACTGTTAGGCGGTACAGATACCGGCAAAAATCTTGAACTAATGTCCTTGCCTGCGCAAAAGTAATATTTAGGTATCACGGTAGTTATCACGGTAATTAGGTATCACTAGGACGGCGGCAGTGACGTGTCGATCGCGTAATAATTGTTAAATCAGTTGACGTTTGTGTCCCACGACCACGCTGCGATACGATGCGCAAACTTTCCCCCACTGCCTTGTTTAATGCTCAAGAAGTTTGCCGGTATCAGTGCGAAGGCGGTCCGCCGGGTAGTAAATAAATAACCAATTTAATTAATTCATAAAACCTACGGACTCCTTACTTGATCGACACCTCCCAAGTCCCACTCCCACCGAAGAACCGACTGTTTCCTTTTCCATAACTCCAAGAATGTTGTTGCTGTAAATGTATATTCAAAAAGTCTAAACCATGCCAATGTAGTATAGGCAGATAGTGTTTATTGATGTAGAATGGATTTAATTAAGAAAAAGAAAATGACTCACCCCAAAAAGACATAAATATAGCAAAGAACACAGTCGCGGGGTTGTCGAAGAGGTAGCTCAGTTTGGCGAAAAGACACGAGTCGGATAAACTCTGGTACTGACACGCTTTGTCACAGAGCGGGCATAGTGTTATGTTACCAGGGCCTGATATATCGCAGATTTCTTTACTGAAAATTTTTATATAACTAAACTGAACTGACGATAATGTCAATATTACGACTAAAACCTTTTTGCACAGAACAATTTACAAGAATTAAAAACTAAAAATACTACTAAAACAGGCCTCAGGACTTAGAGGCGATCTAATCCTAAATGAAAATAGAAGCAATACAAGCAACCTACGGCAACCAAAAGCCCATAAAAGAAACAGAGGTAGGCAATTTAAACGATGGGCCGATGAAATCACGGAAATGGCTTAATAAACTAAAACCTGGACGAGATTGGTATACAATAAAGAAAGGCCTTTGCCCGTAGGCACACAGAATCGGTTATCGAAGCTTAAGAAAACAATAACTATAATGTATATATTCTGTAATTCTGGTAATAAGGCTATAAATAAAATTACAAGCAGCCACTTACCTTGGTATGTTATCCCCCGAATCTATACTAGCCAGCCCGTATAGAAAACACAGCGTCCCAACAATCGCAGGCGCATATAACATCTTGGTGTAAAATCCGAGCCAAGAGAAGTATAACGCTATTTTCTCCCCGAAGTATCTCCTCACTAACCACAATGGCTGCTTTTTATACCATTTGGCGGGACGAGCCCACTCGAGGTAAAGGAGCTGGAATTATTTGTTTATGTAACATAAAATACTTTAATTTAGTTATTATCTTTTACATTTATTTAATATTGTTTAGAAGGTGCTTATGAATGAAAAATTAGGAAAATTATAAAAGTTAAGAATACTTAATCAACATATTAAGTAATCCAGACTTTTGATACGATAGCAATTTGTTTTTCTGTGCATTTTACAATTCAAAATGTTTCTATGTAACCTTATGGCGTTGGACATAACTTTGACAGAATGCGTGCTGCAAATATCGACAAAGAGGATGTAATAAAAAATGAATATCGTTTAAAACAAATGCTTCGATCGGAGTTATAATATTGATGAAATACATATAAAATAAGTATATTAATAAAATAATTAATTAATTTAACATAAAATGTATTTTTAGTGCACAGTTCAATTCAATATGGAGTTTTTGTAAGTTGGATAGACTAACATACACGTTACTAACATAACACTTGGTATTATTGGTTATAAAACAAATAAACACAGGACGTCTCTTAGGTCTGCTTGTACTAATATAAAAATCATTAAGCCGTTTAGCAGTAAGTAGAGTAACTAAAAACTTTACCTTGTCAATATTTCTTACAATAGAATATCTAAATGAAGAAAATACAGAAAGTATTTTTTTCAGGAAGATGGGAAAATAGCATTTTTAATATATAATAATAATCTAATAATAGTCCTGGACTATTATTAGATTATTATTATATATTATTATTATTATATATAAAGGCTTTTTCTTATTTATTTAGTTAACTATATACTCACCCGTCTATCTGTCGGTGTTTTATCAGGGTTATCCGTATTGTATCTGCCTTCGTGTAGAGGGAAACATGCGAGATATGTACCTTCGTTTAAAAGCCGTCGTATGCCCATCTAAAAAGCATTCATCATTGCAGTGAAACAAATGTTTAAAAATAATTCTACATAGAATTTGTATCCTAGATGTCTTCAAGACAAAATATTGTCTTTTGCGAATAGCGAACTGTGGAATCGACTGCCGGTGGAGTTTTCACTAGCAGATAGCTCCAACTGTTTAAAGAAAGAGCATACTCCTCCCACACAGGCCGGCAACGCACTCACGACTACTACCATCGGCTGCCCTTTTTCGGAGTCCCATGGTCACGGTTGCCCCCCTATTCTATAAAAATACTCAGGAGACTCGATCGTACTCGATATAATGCCAGCAGAGATTCTGGCCTGGATTCACAGGTCTGTAGCAATTTGTAAATGTAAATAGGCTAGTAGGTGAACAGCCGGTTTCCTCACAATGTTTACCTTTACCGTTCCAGCGACTGAAATGCGCATATAGAACGTCGCACACTAGGTACTCTATAACCCGTGAGTATTTTAACAAAAATACTGATATTCTATTTACCTAATGCTATAAATCTGATCGTCATATAAAGTCGTCTAAATCACTAAAAAGATGTAGACGATGAAGAAAAGCTATGAATAAAAATATATTTTTAACAATAAAACAACGCCAGGAAAGCCTTAGTAATCTTTACTATGCTTTTCGGGAATTACTGTGAGGAGAGAAAATTATCAAGAGTCGAATGTTTTTCGTTTATGATTATTTTAGGCTACATTTTCGCATTAGTGAATCCTATTTGTGTCGACTGCGGCTTTTAGTACAAAAAACACATACCTTGGTTTCATTATTGTCATATCGCGCTCTAAGTAAGATTTGCATAACAAGCAGGCTCCTTTGTGCTGGTGAGAATTGTGTGTGTCTGTCTTTAACTAAAAATCTGTAAAAACATATTCATAAGTGCGCTATATCGTCGCTGTACGATAAACTCGTATGTCCAACCAAACATTACAGGAAAAAAATGTTTCATTCAAATGTAAAAAGCACTTTTTTATTAATTGCATAAGTCTTTACTTCATACTTATATCAGTTAAATTACATAAGAGTCTAAGGGCCTGTTTCACAATGTCCGGATAAGTTCCAAATAAGGCATTTGTTACTTATTGGTAGGATAAACATTATTTTTGCGTTTCACGACTGTCAGATAGCGCTATACGTCATGAAATGCGAAGTATCTTATTCGAAACTTTTATATTTCGAATAATTTATGTGTTGCATAGCTATTTGAGACTTCATCCATACATTGTGAAACAGGGCCTAAGAATAATAAATAAATGGTTTTTAAAGTTACGATATATTACCTTATAGATAAATTATAATTTGACTTACTGTTCGTCCCTCCTAACTCCCGGTCGTTCCGTGGATGTGACGAACGAGGGCTCAGGTTCTATTCTACTATGGTCATATTCATATAACTGTTTCCATTTCTGACGCCATTTTGAATAGAACTTTTTGTCTTTCTCCGCTAATTTTTCGTCACTCTAATGATAAAAAATAAAGGATTTTTATTGCCGAGTAAAACATTGTACTTTACACAAATTTGTTTATTGTACAAGTACCATAACAGACAATGCGATAGTTGTGTGACAAAATTATAGTATATTTAAAATCGCTTTTAAATAAACTATAATTTTGTTTCCTTAGACAAATAACATTCGTTTTCGCTGTCACAAACAGACGTTTGGTAAAAGTAAGCTGAGTTCTTGCAGGTTAAATAATATAATAATTCCCCGAAAAACAAACCAAAATGAACTAATATAAATGACCAATTAAACTTTATATATATGATGGTTGTTTTTTATTTTAAGATATTAAATCTTATAAATATTTCAAAGTTATTATATTTTTTTTTGTGTAAGTTTTGTATCAATTAACGGCATATATTAATGAAAATGAATGCTACTAAATTGGATAATCTTACCCAAGCTCTAACAGAAATGGTGATGAACCGTTTAGTGGGTAATTTCATTCCAATAACTTCAGCCAGCCTCATCTCAGTCTTCCAAGGAATGTGGACCTTCAGAAACCAGGTCTTACCATCGAAAGACAGGGATTTGTTTTCCAGTTCCAATTCCAGGCCTTCTTTTATTAGGTTTTCCTGTTAAACATAAAACATATACACACCTAAAATGTATTTGTTTTAAACGTAATATTAGTTATAAACGTAATAATAGTTATAAAATATAAATCCAATAAATATATAAAATAAAACTTTTAGTATTTTTATTCTGGCTATACATTAACGATTCATAATTGTGTTTTCCTAATTATCTATTAATTGTGATATCATCCATATGGGCCATCGTCAAAAATTCAACTAATTTTTATTTAGTTTCTGTCAATATCAAACATTTAATCGGAATAACTATTTGAAGTTATGGGTTTAGCCTGCTCAAGTCGTAAGTTATTTTTATTTACGAATAAGGAGGCAAACAGCAGGAAGTTATGTACTATAGGTACTTTGAATATACTTTAACCGCCCCAGGACACCTGCATCGTCGGGGGCTAGACAGCCGACCTTTCAGGGATTAGTACATGCTTTTCTTGGTATCGGTTACAAAATACCTCTACTGGCAGCTGGTTCCACGAAAAGGTAGTACCCGGCGTTAAGTGCCTAAAAAGCGCTGTGTTGAGAGACGAGATGAAGATAATGGAACTGAACCTACTTTATAGCATATCAATTCCTTTAATATAATGGTAAGCGGTCGCAATTGCTTGCAGTGCCTCTAGGGCCTACGTACTCAGAGAAGCGCCATTTAGGCCCTGGCGTGTGGGTGGCGTGTGGAGTGGGAACCTGTTCCCACTACGCCGGACCGGCAGATCTGCCGAAATCCGGACCGGGAGATCTGCCGAAAACCGGACACCGGACAGAGTGTTCACATTACATCGGATCCCGGAAGAAATTCAGAGTCAAGTATGACGAATGACGTGAGTGGAACAGGGGCGGGGTGAGCGGGGGACAGATACCGGCACAAACTCGTTCACATTAATCCGGGCCCGGTCGTTCTACCGGCAATTCGTAGTGACAATACGCTCAGTAAAAATGCCGGGCTCGACAAAAATGCCTGACCCGGGATAATGTGAATAGCTTCATATAAATTGTACAGCCACTAGCCCTTCCGGCAGATTTACCGGCGCGGCAGATCTGCCGGGCCGGTGTAGTGGAAACCTGGCCTTACGCGTGTGTTGCACACTCTGAATATTATTGCATATGAAAAGGATATATGTATTTACTTGTACATTGGCTGAATTCAGAATATTGCATTATTTATAATTAGTGATAAAAAGTTTATATCATGTTTTTAGTTTAATTTTATATAAATAAGTTTTCTATTGTTAGTATAAAAATGGGAAATAAATAAATAAAACTACATATTTAAAGATATATAACCGATAAGACGAAGATTCTTGATTTTATATGGGATTACTTATTAGGAAGAACAAAAAAAATAAATCTAAAAATCATGATTAAAACCTGAAAAGTTCTCCTATGCTCTCGTTTTCGGGCCTCGGCTTCCGTCATCACGCCGTAGTCTTCTTCCTCATATGCCAAAACCATGTCTATTCTTCTTCTACCATCTCTGAACATCAGCGAATCCGGATCAAGTCCCTAAAGGTCATTTAAAATCTTTCACTTTTCTTTTCAACAAGGGTTTAACCTTAGTGCTTATACTTACCATATACATATTAATTTCCGCAAACCAGGTGCTTATCAAGAACTCTGTTTCTGTGTACCGAGGGGATATTAAAAAATAAAACAAAATAAAGCAGTAGCACGACAACATTTTTATGTCTGGGCCTCAGATTTCTATATCTATTTCATGATCAATTGTCAATATTTAGGTAAGAAGGTGATCAGCCTCCTGTGCCTGACACAAGCCGTCGACTTTTTGGTTCTTAGCCAGCCTTTCTTCACCAATCGAGTGAATGTTAAATGCACAGAGAAATCCAATTGGTGCAAAGCCGTGGCCATGCAGGGATGAGAGTCACACGCTTAAGCAACTAGGCAACCATTATTTTTTATTATTTATTTTATATTATTTTGAACGAACAGTTGGATCACTTGGAATAAATGTTGGACGGTTGGCGCGGACGGAGCATCATTTAGATGCTTCATGTTCAGTTTAAGAGACACAAACATTTGCATATTATATTATTATT
This sequence comes from Pieris rapae, assembly GCF_905147795.1. Lineage (NCBI taxonomy): Eukaryota > Metazoa > Arthropoda > Insecta > Lepidoptera > Pieridae > Pieris > Pieris rapae. The sequence goes on along the minus strand of NC_059523.1, from coordinate 3,123,691 downwards.
ATTTCGAATGGAGCTTTGTTAAAATAATGATATAGCTATCATATAGAGTGTAGCAGGCAACCAGAACAAAACGAATCTGTACCGAGCAAACAATTGGCTGTAAATTCCAGGTCTTAAATCAACAGATGAATAAAACGGAAAATTATGAATTAGCTACTTACATTATAACCACTAAACAAAAAAAAACTAAAAAAAATTACTTACATCAAGACTGGTCTCGCCGATATTCTCTTTTCCGTTTGGACATCCTGAAAGCGATGGCTTGCCATCTTTTTCATTGTCTGTGTGCGTTTTTTCTGGTTTGGGCTAGTAAATTAAGATAAAGATAAACTATAATAATATTCATACAAAAATGGACACTGAAAGAGTTTAAAAATCAGAACTAAACCTGGTGGTTAGGCAATGGTGTCCCTGGCAAAGCAGATTCCTTGAACCTCGGTATGAAAGCACTAGCTGCTGATGTCACGTCTCTGACTAACCTCCATCCGCGTTTTGGCCTTTCTGGACTGTCCCGTAAAATGTCTTCCCGTAGAGACATCTACAATGTGAGTGCATGTTTGTATGTCCGTTATCTAACAGTTTATAATTTTTTTTTTTTAAATCTCACACCTAAACCACCTATTGCATACTAACATTCATTTATTTAAGATGGCATATACAGTACAAAGACATACAGATGGCAGTACAAAAGTCGCGGTAGTAAATTGATTATAATATATAAGATTTAATATATAAAGGTATACCTTTTTATGGCATCTCTCAATATAGGGAACGCTCTGAAAATAAAAAAATCCCCTTAAAACATGAAAAAATTTACTAAATTTGTTCTAGTCTTAGTTATGTAGCCTAACTATATATTTTATTCAATACGAAGCGCCAATCAACTTAAATTGTAAAATATCGGTTTAGTTATGTACATTTAAAATTTAAATTTAAATATAACATTCTTGTTTCCGATAATGTCCGATTTGGTCGATTACACTTATATTGAAGTGTCACTTTTCCTTTCCCTCCACCTGACTTAACTAATTACAATCTCTATCACCTTATTAGCTGGACTTTCGATAATATTTGCCAGTGTTCCAAAAGCTGTATCGCACGCTAAGCTGTCAGCTGACTTCCACGGGGTTCGAGGATGCAGTGGTGTACCTGGGAGAGTAAGATCTTGACTTCGACGTCTGTGAACCTGAAAATATAAACAAGATAGCATAACTATGTTCATATGGAAAATAGGAATAGAAATTAACAGGGTTATCCAGACTTCCAAGAAGTGAGAGAGGGATCCACCACCTGAAACTACATCAACAAAATAGTTAAAATTCGATTACTTTTTGATTATTATGTAAAACTAGGCACTTCACGGCATCAATCCATTTCACGATTTCTAGGCAAGCCGGCGAATTGGAAAGTTTTTTCAGATATTTATAGGTTTGGGGTTCATTTATCATGTTGGTTCGGGTACCGTCGTCTCAATCTCCTCTCAAGCTACAAGTGGCTGATTGGCAGCAGCGTCAACGTAGGTAGCATTACTCTCTCTCGTCCCGGAGGCCAGGCTTCACTTTGTATTGTTGTGCCAGCGGAGTTAGATTTTCATGTAAAAGTGGTAAATATAAAGAGATTTGTAAATACCTCTTCGTCAACAGTATCTGATAAACTGAGTTCAGTTCTAGTAGTGGACGTTGAGCTGCCAAGGTCATTCCACGCGTTGTGAGTCGTGATGTAAGCGGTTGGTGGCTCCGAACTTGTTCCATCTGAAATTACTTCTAATTACCGCAAAGTCGACATCAAAAACTCTTGACGGTTTGACATATAAGTCACCTTATTTTGCGATAGATTAAAAATAAAGACCGTTTATAAAGTACTAAGTCCAAAAAGTTGTGGATCAAATGCAACTAGGGGAAAGATGAGATCATCAGCTACAAAAAATTGTTCTACAGGAGTTCTTTTTAGAAATATTTGAATGAATGATAAAAACTTCTATGATTTTTTGAGTAAAAACATCGTGGTTGATTTTTTCTTTTTAATAGAAATTTGGTTTGATAGTTGGGAAAGAGAAGGGCACGAATGCAGAAAAAGTAAAGAACTCCACGTCCCTGCAATACGCCATTTTTTGAGCAACTATATTAAAAATGACTCTTTTAACTAATTCTTATTATACTCGAAAAATCTACATTTTGTATCTTTTTCATAACATCCACTACATTGGTACTGATGAGTCCTTGCGTTAGAAATACTATTTAATATTTATGGTTGTTTATTGGGTGTATTGAAGATAGTATATACACAACATAATTTTTTTTTAAATCATACGTACTTTTTGTTTACTTCAGACCCCACTGTGAAAAAAATACTCCGAAAACTATAAAATAATACCGAAAAGTGACCCTGTATAACTATATATAGTTTTGGCGCATTTTAAATTATGAAAAGGTATTTAACATGGCCATGATTTAATATCCAACACATATTATATTTCTCATATAGCGCATAAATATAATTCTAAGGCCCAATCTAAAATACCTTGTCTAAAACCCTCCTGTCTCGCTCTTCCGCCATCATCACTATTTCTTCTAGACGAGGATTCACTCTGCGTCCCTTTTAACTTTTCACTCTCAAAGGTTATTCTATCCAAATTAGGTTCTAGCCTATTACTTTTTCCATGTTTCAATTCTTTATGGCGGTTAAGATGGTTCAGAGCATTTCCTGTAGCTGCACCATCTTCCATTGTTCTGGAATAAGTGTCGGACCGCTATGGCAAATGAAAATAAGTGTTATAATTTGTCGTAGATGATTATAATAAATGAATCAGTTCCGTTACAACCTAATTTTGAAAATTATAGCAAGGTGGGGAGTAATTACATCAATAATGCTACTTATTACTTTTAGAGAAATAACCCAAAGATCGCTAATAGTGTGCTTAATGTCTATGGTTTAAAATATCCTAACTATATCGTCGGCACCAATGGGTCGGAATGTAAAACTGACCTTGCACTCGTTAATATTATCTTTGAGCAGTGTGAATCACAGCGAGGGTGGGAGATGAGCGAAAAAATTTAGTAGTCGAAATTGGAATGTCAGAAAAGAACTTATCAAGAGCAATCTAGCGAATGCTCTTGATAAGTATGAGATATAGCTCTCTTCGTTAGATTTGATTATAGTGTTATCGACGCATACTTCGATGTCTTGATTGCGATCTTTGACTCCAGTTTCACTATCAATTATCTTCCAAGTCACTTTAATTTTATTGGTGTAATTTGCAATCTTGTTTTTGATATTGAAGGACTTGGCCTCGTAATAAACGACGTAAACGATGATGGAAAAGCTAGCTACAAACAACCAAGGCTAGTCAATCACCTTAGGCCACTGCTGCTTAACGACAACGTTAGACCATACACTGCAATACAGACTTCTACCAAATTAGAGGAGCTTCAATTAGAATGTGTAAGACATCCACCGTATTCCAACGGACCTTGCTCCAACAGCTAACAGCAAGGTAAAAAATTCAACTCTGATGGGGCGGTCAAAACCGCCTTCAAATACTTTTTTGATTCCCGTTCGAATGGTTTTTTTCGTTCGTCAAAGTGTGTATGTATAATAATTATATAATTATACATACATAATATGTTATTATTATGTTAATACAAAGTATGTACCAAAATAAATTCTATTAAAAAAAATCGTTATTGTTCCTCCCATAGTAAACGTCGATTTTTTTTCCTTTAATACCTAAAGTAGCATGTATCTCCTATCCTATAATGAAAGCTATTTTGGCGCCAAAGCGAGATAAAGGTAAATTCTCTATTAATAAATCTAATAGTGTAGATGAGAATCAAGAAAATACTTTCCAAATGCTGACATGTACGTCACGAACGTATTATATTCAGTCCTTAATAGCCAATCAATATCAGAACTATTTTGTCTATTTTTAGAAACTTCTAATATTTTATGTATTTTTACGCACGTGTTTTGCTATACTATTAAAGCAGCCAATCGTAATCTTTAAGAGATAAATTTTTGCCATGAACAACATAACTTGTAGAAAAACCAACTCTCCAACGCAGTTCTTCTACCGTAAAACTTTTCTACTTCAGGACCTTCCGACTTAGGTTATTACATAATTAACTAACATATGGACGTCTTACTCACGTAAGTAAAATATTAAAATCTTTTACATTATAAATGTAAATAAATTTGTAATTTTATTTTCCTTTATTTGTTCATTAACTAATTGTATACTAACTTCTATATCTGCTAGAAGTGCTTTAGAGTTTGATGACTCAGTCAGAATTTGGAATCCATATAATTCTTAAACTGCTGGCTCAAATTTAATGAAATTTCATAAACAGTGTTTATACAATCTCTGCTTGGTAACTTAAAATGCCTTGGTCAAGAAAAGGATGATACGCTTTTTTGCCAGGCTTTGCTGGCGTACTGCCACCGCAGGTCACAGTCATATTCTTTTTGTATAATTAATAGATAATAGATGTAGTATGCATGTCTCAACTTTTATTTAGAGAGATCAAACTCATCTACACACACAATGTGGGCTGACAGTATATGTGGAGATATACAACAAAATTACGAGTTCCAAGGGCAAGCTAGAACAATATAGTTATTATGCCATACCTAATTCTTAAACTAACCTATTAAAACACAATTATTTATATACATATTTGGCCTTCGGAAATAGTTCTAGTGACAGGTATAGCCGAGAAAAATCGATAAATAATATAATATTAATGCGCGATGTGGCATTTCACAGCGTGTGTTCGGTTCACACGACTTGAAGAGAATTGTTTTAAGTACCAACTAGTTATTTTAATAGGTTTTAGAAAATTTAAACGTTCAACCTGGAACAGGAAGATTTTATATGCGATTTTGTACTATATACGAGCTGCTTGGCCTAGTGGCTTTAGCTTGAGAGTCTCATCCCTGAGATCATAGGTTCGATACCCGGCTGTGCACTTATGGGCTTTCTTTCTATGTGCGCATTTAACATTCGCTCGAACGGTGAAGGAAATCATCGTGAGGAAACCGGCTTGCCGTATACCCAAAAAGTCGACGCTATGTAAAGCACAGGAGGCAAGTTTTATTTATTTTAATTTCGTGACAGACTGGATAATGGAAATATTGTTATATTTATAAAAATAAAAAATAAATTATTTAAACTATATTTAAAATATTACATTTTGAATATATTATCACCCTAAACCCTTCAATAGGCAAGTGGTGACGCACTTGCCTATCCATTCCTCCATTCCTCATATTCCAGACCTAAAAATCTTCCACTCATTTATTTTTGTTACTAAAATTTTCTCTTAACTAAAAGAAATAAATGTTATCGCTTGAAAACGTCCTGTCGTTGTCATATTCAGCAATCCCCTTTTCAATCGCATGTGAATAGAATCAGACACATATAATAAAATTAATCCGTTTTTAATAATAACGTTTTGCCTAACACTGAAAACCGGCGCCCCTTTTTAGGCTTGCTTTTTGCTGATGACGAAGCAATGGCTGAGCGCATCTCCCTCTCTAAGAGAATCATGATGTTATCGTACTGTGGAATAAATGTTTTGTTGGAATAATGACTTCATAATTAGAAGTGTTTAACGAAATAAAAACAATAGAAGGCGGAATAGAGCGGAAATAAAAACGATAATCAGAAGTTTACAAGTACTACGAACACCTTTAGATTACTTTATTATAACTTCCTGGATCAAAAAGACCGTTTTCAGGTAGTTTTCCGCTTTTCTTTAGCACTTGCCCGATGAACGTGTATTTTAAATGTTGTACTAAATATAAATATTTATTAAATTATTACCTAGCTTAGGTATATAATACATTATTGATAAGATATTGATTACCTATTCAGTTTGTCTTGGTCCTCCTTTATATATATTATTTAATTATCACAAATACTAAACATATGATAACTTATTAGAGGTAACGAATTAACAAAAAAAAATTAACAGTAGAAATAGCATTATGTAATAATTATATATAATAAAACAAGCTGTATTATTCTGTTGCTGAAAGTTGACTGAGAAAAAGCAAAACTTAGTCTGCTCATCATAGCATCTGCAGCACCACGAAGGTTATAATATGACATAAATCATTGATGAGTTGTCGACCTATATTTCAGTTCGAACACTAATGAAACCTATTACTAGCTAGGCATAAAGTTAAATTAGTATTGGATGTGTATAATCATTGTTGAGTGATAACATCGCGTGTTTACTAATACATGCCTGCCAACATTGAAGCCATAGTTTATTAAGGTTTCACAAAATTAAAATGGATCTACAGCCTTTTATATCTAAAAAACGAGTCGTTATTGCTACGAGCCGTATTGGACATATTCTATATCTTGGATGGACAAGTTGGATAAGGTAGTCAAATCGCGACGGAGGAATGTGTTTTTAAAAACTAATTTGAATTAACTGTAACTAAATGTTTTTCTTTTACAATTTGGGTTATCTAAAGGATAAAGGTGCTTTCTATTATTAGGTTGAAACTTAAAGACTAAGTTAAAATGCTGTAATAACAGACGGCGTAACACATTCAAAAGTTAAAGTGGAAAAAGGCTGGTCACATAACCTGTGTTTGTGATGACAGATGCGTTATCAAGACCCTTAATTAGCCCAATGGGAAGAAACGTGGGATGATTAAATAGTAGGTATTAGAGAAATATTGTAAAACTGTGGCAAGGATGAGAAACATGTGGAAGAATTTGGAGAAGGCCTACATTCCGTTGGAAGTCTAATACTAATTTACAAGACAAACATAATGAGTTAATGTAACCCTGATTGTACTCGAATATAGGCCATTTTTATTTTATAACAATTTGAATTTAGAACCACGTGACCATTTACCGGATTAAGATAAAGCCACGCGAATATTTGTGGAATGACGCACTTTTCCGAGGAAAATCTTATGCACTTTCAGTATTAGATATAAAGGGCCATCTGCAATTCTATTTTACAGTGCTTTATTCTTAAAAATAGATGTTAGTAAATTCACTTTCAAGTTGAATTCGCATAATTAAATTTGATAAATTTTATAATAAGCGTTAAAAGTCTACTTGTGGATACTTTGGTGTTTGATATGAGGTATTGGGTAGTATTTGTAGACAGTACATTCGTATAGTTTACTGAGACTAGCATATAAGTCCTATGTATTAAATTTTAATAAATTTGATATGTCACGGTCGTAACGAGCTGTGGTATTAATGGCCGTATCGTAGAATTTATAGTTAAATCGGTGGCTTCATTAAAATATGAGTTTATATTTTAAAATAAAATTTAGACTTCCGAGTGGCTTCAGTCTGCGTCTTTCATCCCTGAGGTCGAGGCTCGAATACCAGCTGTCCAATGGACTTTGTGTCCATGTGCGTTTAACATCCGAAAGGTGAAATAAAACATCTTAAAGAAATCGGCATACCAACGCAAAATAACGACGGCGTGTGACAGGCGTTAAGGGCAGATTACCTACTTTCATATTATAAGAACACAATCCTCACGAGACATACAAAAATCTGAGGCCGAGATGTAAGAGATGGTAGCAAAGTTGTTTTTTTTATATAGAATTCCGAAATGTATAAATCACACGTTTAATTTATTTTTCGTGAATAAATATAAAGTGTGTATTATTTTTTCTTAAATAAAAGCTTTTACAAAACGAGTAATTGCAGAAGAGAAGAGAATACGTAGTGTACCCATGTATTCCTGAAAACATCGTGAAAGGCATGCAAAAAGGATTCAAGCTAAGATTTCGGCATGAGGTTTTCTCCTCGTTATTAGGTTTTTAAAATGACTTTATTTAATTTTTTAAAATCTTATTGTCTTTGTCGCCGATTACTTATTGTTTGAGCGTGTACATCGTTGTTTAAAGAATTCATCAAAATTTAATTAAAAAATTGTCAGAATTCACTTCAGGCGTATTAATGTCCGCGATTAAGTAGGTATATAGAATCCGTTAGTCAATTAAATTCCCTTAGGTGGCTGTTTTATAATTTATATTTTTAGATAATTAATTAAAATTGTGTTAACGTATTCCCTTTTGACATCCATTCAATGTTTTCATTTTAAATGTACGTTTACGAAATATATATATAGGTTTTTATATTGCGTCAAAACCAGACGCAAGGCTAGTCTAACAGTAAACTTAGTAATTACGATTACATCGGAGAAATCGTAAAATCGATACAATAAAATTCAAGACAAGTTTTAGTGTTGTTCTAAAAATAATAGTTTACATACAGCATTGTTCTTCCAGCTGATCGAGAATGTTTAACTAATTTATGGCTACTATCTGATATACAAGCTTGCTACTATATAAGCAAGCATAAAAACCATCAACAGATAATTCATATTGTTCAGATAATTGATTCAAGATAAGTTTACAAATTCTTTAAAGACCTGTAACAAGACTTCTGGTAATGTGGAAGTACAAGGGCGGTTTCACTTTACGCCAGATGAGGAGGCTTGTGACCTGTCAATCGTAGATATTTTAATCATTTAGTAATTGCTGTAATATATATATATATATATATATATATATATATATATATAATGTATTATTAATACTTTTACGTGAACACAATTGACACTTTTTTGGGTATTATTATTACATGATTAGTTTTGGCACATCACGGGTTAAGAAGTTTACGATTTTAAACATACTAGTTTCTTCTTCTTCTTTAAGTGCCTCTCCATTACTGGAGGTTAGTGTCTAGATGCATTTTTTTAAAAATAAAGTAAATTAATAAACCTAAAGCTTGACTATATTAGATGCAAAAGTGCATTTAACATTTAAATTACAGTTAAGCGATGTACCTAACGGATCATATATATGTACGAGTATATGATAATGAAAAAATCCCCATTGATAGTATTCACTACACATAGATATTATAATATAGATTAAAATATATTTCCATTGGGACACATCGATATTTCAAATACGTCATACATAAATGAAATAATAAATAAAATTGCATTAGAGTAGGTACCTACCTAATAATAATAATTAAAAATTGATAAATAAAAAATTAGAACAAATTTAAAAAGTTTGGTCCCTGTGGCTAATTATTAGGAATATTGTAAAGCACACAAATATGTTTTTGTATTTAATAAATTTATTTGTGTTCAAAAAAATCGCACAGTACCTAATTATTTAGATTACTACATTGATACAATACCAAAGCGCTAGATTATTTCACGCATGAGAAAACAATGATAAAAATGCTAAATACTCACACGAAACTTATTTCGTCATCACAAAAAAACAAAATTTTTTCACCATAAAGATTATAAATCACATGCTTTTAAATTTATAAGTACATATTAATAAATCAAGTTGTCTTTGACAGAAAAAAACAAAACATTATGCGCGAATTGTAACGCGCGCTTCCGATGAAGTTCGATTTTCAAATAAACCATTCAATATGGCCGCACTTATGACCTAGTGCTGCTATTACGTATATGTCGATATTTTTATAAAAATAGATTTTAAAATCAAGGTTGGAGAGAGATTTGCTATACAAACATACTAGATGGATGACAAATTACGGTTAGGTGACGACTTTCAGTAATGCCAAATGCGAAATTAAAGACATTCGTTTATAATATTTATTTGTTTATATATATAAATCCACACGCAACAATAATTTAAAGGCCGACAACGCACTCGCGAGTCCTCTAGCATTGAGAGTGTCAACATCAGGTGAGCCTCCTGCCCCTGCTGTTCTATTAAAAAAATAAAAATCGTGCCATGTTTGGATGCCAGGATGTTGAAACCATTATAATATTTAACTTTATTCATTTTAAAAACTAAATACATATTTATATTATGTATGTCTAAATATTAATTTGTTTTATCGACATTGTTACATCACTTTTAATGGATATCGGAAAAGCCTTTTTGACTTGATAGTTGATGTCACGATATGGGAATGAATTACTTATTTCATGCCTGAAAAATACCTTAAAAGCGTTTCTAACATATGGCATCGAAAGGTGTTCGACTCCTGGGTAAAAAAAATTAAAAAAATTACCAATTATAATTTGATAAACATGACATTTTTTACATTTACCGGTGTTGTGATTAATTGTATAAAAAATCCAAGTGACCTTTATTGTTGACCTCTGAATTTTAAAGTCTCCTTGATAATATTCCTTTCGAAACAATAGTCAGTTTGACACACATCGTCGATTTTTGGGTTTGGGACGAGTTTCCTTAAGTTTTCCTTAAACATATGAGTATATTGTAATTGCACACATACAAAAATTTTACGAAGTTTGAACACAATCGCACCGCAAGGATAATACACCTCAAATTAATTATAATAATCCATCACTAAAACTGTATATAGTTATTTGCCTCAAATTGTATTCATTCTTTTAATTTGGTCATTAAAAACAACTTTATATAGTAATTATTAATCTTCCCTACAAATCTTGTTCTTTATTTAAATATTAATTGTTCTAATGAATACTACCAGTACGCGTATATTTTGTAGCGTGTCGTTTTATGGGTATAAGTATTGAACGTAGACACACCACAAAATATATTACATTCATCAAAAAAGGAAGTTTACAAATGCTAACATTATGCCCAATTTATGGGATCGCGATTTAAAAATTAGTCCACGAATTGAACACAACGTAGAACATTGGTAAGTAAATATATTTAACGTTTAATAACCAAGAAAAATAAGGAATACGTTCGTATTTTTTTCAATACTTATGTTATATTTAAAATTATGTAAATAAAGGTATTAGGAAATCAACATAGCCTACTTACGCAGCCAACCGGCGCCCAATTTATCAAATAAGTGAAATTATAAATTTTAAGCACGCATTTAATAATTTTTCAGACACGCAAATTGAACTTTTGTGTTTTATTCTTTCTGAGGTTTGTAATGTAGTAGTTATTAAATTGCCCTAAAGTATATAAATAGCTGAGTGCTTTTATTAGCTACTCAGATTTGTTACTTAACGCTAATTCTTGACCCCCTTACCTATTAATGCCTTACAAATTTTTAAACATTGTTTCAATAATTTCGTCACCATTCTTGAAAGTAAAGTTTAAATAAATCGGTTAATAAAAAATAGGTGCATTTTATTTAATAAAAATAAGACACACATAGTATAAAACAAAGTCGCTTTCTCTGTCCCTATGTCTCTTTGTATGCTACGCAAAGGATTTTGATGCGGTTTTTTTAATAGATAGAGTGATTCAAGAGGAAGGTTTATATATATAATAACATCCATTAAATAGTAGAAAAGTACTGTTATTTTTGAGGTTTCTAATGTGATGTCGTAAATAATTACATTTTTTCAGCTTACATTGCAAACGCAGGTTGAACCCTACGAGTTTTATCAAAATAATGTACTAAGTATAGTACACATTGAAAAGGTCTACAGAAAGTCCGTGATGGTATATGTCTATCTCTTATGGATAACCCACATTTTTATATACAACGTTCACAGATTTTCTGTAGTGTATTTAGTATCAGCATTGCACCCGTGCGAATCCGGGGCGGGTCGCTAGTGAAGTATAATCCCTGAAATGTCAAAACGGAACGAGAAAATATTATTCATTATACTTGTTGATAGTTCCTTAAATTGGAGAAAAAAATAATTTAGGTACAAGAGCACGGCGCTAGTCGAACTGGTGATGAAGAGCATAATAACTTTGTAGCGGTCTTTAGTTGAAAAGTTCTTAATAATTATTAAGAACAAGAACAACAATTATTATTGTTGCCGTTAAATTACTTAACAAGATATCTAAAGAATCGCCATCAGCCAAAAGCACTGATTAATTAACGTTTCATTTAAATCAAGATTGAAAAAAAAACCGTTTACCTGTAAAATAATTTTTGTATTTAATTTATTTATTTAAATAAACTCCCACTTACTTGCTTGGTACAATTTCTATAGCTACGGTACAAAGGTACAGATTAGAAAATGCCTCTTAAATTATTTTTGAAGTAGGGACTATAGGTCTGTCAATTCCACATAGGATGATCTGACAAATGACGGCAACGCTGACGTCACTCGTCACTCGTCAGTTAAGTCTTGACAAACATGAAACAATTAATTGACCATTATTTTTGTTTAAACTTGATAGTTGATATTCTTAGTCGTAGTTGAACTATGTTGATACTGGATTAATAATAAACTTTTAAATATTTTATAGTTTATAACAATTTATAAAAAAAATGGAAAACAGTGATCCTATCAAAATACCACCGAAACAAAAGAAAAGCAAAAACGCAACGAAGGATGAACTTCTACAATTGGATAAAGAAGTAAAAAGCTGAAGATGTAACCCTTAATAACATAACCTTAACAAAATGTAAGATTTCAATTTTTTACTTTCAGGAATTAGTTGATAGAATAATACAGTTGGAAGCTCATAATGCACAGTTAAAGAATATTATTAGTAAAAATAATTCTGAAACCAATGAAACTGGTTATAAAAATAAAAAGCAGTATGACTTTTCAAAGTAAGTTAAAACTCTAGCAAACATAAAATATACTAGATATACTAGGTTTAGTGACAGCAAAGCTTTTACAATTGTAGCAGACATATTAGAAACATGATTTATGGTACAAAGTTTTAAACCAAGAATTAATAAAATTAAAATTGCTTGTTAAAGTTTTATAAATGTATGCAGATGCTTTTTAATTTCATTTAATACATAAAGTTTATTCAATAATGAAGTTTCTTTATTTAATTAATTAATGATTATATAATTTGAAGACATATTTTATTTTTCATTCCTATTTACAAATATTATTTTCAACAAACATAACTAAATATTCTGTATAGATGCCACCATCGCCAAATACTACTAAAGTTCCTATACTTTGGATGGGATTACCATGGCTTAGCAGTGCAGGAAGATACAACACAAACTATAGAAAATCATTTATTCAAAGCTCTAGTTAAAACCTGTCTTATACAGAGTAGAGAAAAATCACAATATCATAGATGTGGACGGACAGATAAGGGTGTTAGTGCTTTCGGTCAGGTGAGTGTATAGGTTTATATTATAATACCGTTTGTTTTTATATTATGTATAACTTCACTTTAATTTTAAATAAAATTTTCTGCAAAAGTAATGACCATAATTTCAAAATAGAACTTAAGTTACAACATTAAAAGCAATTGCTATTCAAGAATTTAGAAATGTATGCATAATAAAGACAAGGCAGTACTTACAATTATTTATATAATTTTCAGGTTATATCAATAACAGTAAGGAGTAAGCACCCATCAGATAAACAAAATCTGGCAGAATCATTATCAACTGAGATAGAGTATTGTAAGTTATTGAATCGAGTTTTGCCTAAAGATATTAGAGCTATTACATGGATGCCAATACCAGATGATTGTAAAAGCTACAGTGCCAGGTAATACAAAAATCAGTATGAAAACTTAAGTATGTCTGATGAATTCGTAAAAGGTCTCTGAAATATATGAAATCCAACTATAACTGATATACCTATTACTATTTTTGCCTTTTAACTGATTCTAAGACTGGACCTTTTTTACAGATTTGACTGTAAAAAACGCCAATATAAATACTATTTCCCAAAATCCACATTAAATATTTTTGCAATGCGGGATGCTTGCTCTCGCCTGATTGGTTCTCACGATTTCCGCCATCTATGTAAAATGGATGTTGGTAATGGTGTTACACAATTTAGGCGGGAAATTTTGACTGCTGATATAGTACCCGTAAATGAAGGCGGTGAACGTAAGTGACTGTAATTGTGATTTGTTACAAACATTGTTTAAATAATTTCCATTTATAATGGTTACCAAAAATTTAACAACATTGTCAAATAGTAAAGTTTGATCAATAAAACATTACATTTCAGCTACTTCTATGTATGTGTTAATCCTAGAAGGCAATGCATTCTTATGGCATCAAATAAGATGCATCATGGGAGTCTTATTACTTATAGGTGAAGGAAAAGAGGAGCCAAAGGTTATTAATGACCTACTTGATGTAGAAACAAATGAAAGGTTAGAATTATAAGAAGTAATATCAATGTAAATTCTAGATTAAGAAAATATGTTTTTCTTCTCTAATGCAATAGAATAGCAACTCACCATAGACACTAAAATTATTGAGTTACAGAAAAAAAAATCCAGATTTTAGACATTAATATAATGTATTCAGCTAAGTTTTAATTAATATTTACAAACATCTTCCTAGTTAATTTGTTTAAAGTAGTCTTACAAATAAAAACTATGAAATTTTCAGAAAACCACAGTACAACATGGCTATAGATGTGCCGTTAAATTTATTTGAATGTACATATGATTTGGAGAAAGCATCTAATTGGGTTTATACAGATGAATTAAAATCTGTTATAGAGAATCTACAAAAGATGTGGGCATTGCAAAATATAAAGTAAGTACTTAGTAGTTTTTTTTTTTATAGGACAGGAGGCTCACCTGATGTTAACTGATACCGCCGCCCATGGACACTCTCAATGCCAGAGGGCTCGCGAGTGCTTTGCTGGCCTTTTAAGAATTGGTACGCTCTTTTCTTGAAGGACCATAAGTTGAATTGGTTCCGAAATACTTCAGTGGGCAGCTGGTTCCACATAGTGGTGGTGCGCGGAAAAAAAATTTAAAAGTTACTTTTTGAATATTTTTTGATGCTCCTAACCTATACCAATGGTTAAAACTAACTACTATATCTAACTCATATCTCTTGAAAACATTATTTTTCTTCTAAAACATTATTTAATCATTATGTAATTTAGAACAAAGTAAAGTAATAATATGTTTTACTCTTCAGAGCAACAATGATAAAGGACTGTATTGAAAATTTAGAAAACATATATTATACAATATATAAAAATAAGAGTGTGACAGATATGGATAATTGTGAATCCAATGTAAAAAGAGAAGACATTCTGGTGTATTCTGATAGCTTAACCCAAGGTGTTAAACCCAGAAAATACGTCCCTTTGTTGAAAAGGGAAGTTTGTTGTGAGTATATTTTTTAAATTTGGCTCAATTTATTTGATAAAATTATAAAATTGCACACTTGATTTCTATATGTTATCCTCTATTGCAGTTGCTATTCTATTAATATTTTTGATTCAGACTGTCTGTCTTTCAGACAGTGCCATATACATACATACATTAACATACATACAGTAACAACAATAGTACAATATTTTATCCAGTAGCTTATCCAATAGCAGTAGCAGTAACATTCACTCATCGCTAGGCTATTAAATATACCGAAATTTGCTAATGATTGAAATCCAACTTGAATGAATAGAATTGTATTACTTTGTTTATTTGAAAACATATAAACATACACATAAGTACAGTGTACATTTTGAGTACTGACAAATGCGCTGGACCGTAGATTCCAACAATCTAAAAAATATGGTCTACAAAATTCTGTGTTAATACCAAGATGCATCCTAAATTTCCTAATGGTTTGACTTTTTTTTGTTTTAGCAAGCTTAGAAGAGCGGATAGAGCATTATATGAAGAAAAGAAAATGTGATGATAATATAATTACATAATTTAATAAAATATGTGTATATGCATTTTAAATTAGTTTAATTTACCCATAAGTAACAGTAGTAATTATCACAAGTATATTTTATCGCCAGGCTATCCAAAGACATCAATAGATGATCACCAGGCATAAAGCTCCCAGCCAGTGAAGTAATCATCACACCACATACTATTTTTTCATAAATAATTCAAGTAGACTAAGGGCCTGTTTCACAATGTATGGATAAAGTGCCAAATAGCTATGCAACACATAAATTATTCGAAAGATAAAAGTTCCAAATAAGATACATGACGTATAGCGCTATCTGACAGTCGTGAAACGCAAAAATACTATTTATCATACCAATAAGTAACAAATAGCTTATTTGGAACTTATCCGGACATTGTGAAACAGGCCCTTAATATGTCTGGATATATATATATATATCACTGATTGTATGGACATTGTTCTGTCTGGTGGATCGAAATTTTATCACTCAGCGCCATCTAAAATTTTACACAGTTCTCAATTTTAAGACAAAAATAAGTGGAGTTTGTTTAGTATTTTTTTTATATTCTAGGTTATGATGTCATAATATCTACAGATAAATATAGTACAAATAATGTACATCTAAACGCAAAAGGTTTTCTAAAGTAATCTTAAGTCTACGTGGGTTTCTAAAAGTAAATAGTAATTTCTCTAGCCAATACAAGATGGCGCTACCAAGAAACGTAGTAATATTTTAAATCCATAAATACGATTACCATTATATTTATAATTTTATAGTGTACAATTAGAGCCCAGTCATTTTATAAATTATTAATTGGCTAAAAGCAATAATTATTGATGGCGAGCGGTCGACACGATTCCTAATTTAAAATTGAAATAATTTAATAAAGCAAAAAGTACGACCTTTCTGAGTGTTTTGTCAGTAATTGTCTTTGCTGGCATTGTGAATGTGCGGAGCGTTGTACTAAAGTTAATTCAGCCTTGCTTAACTACTGGTCATATTTTACTATCGCACTGAACATTAGTTATGCAGTAATAGAAGGCTGCTACGGGCGCGTAACGGTCTTTGCCGTGCGTAAATCCGGTTTATAAAATATATTACGGTATATAAAAAAATATTTGTTAATATTGTAAATTTCATATACTTTTTATAGTTGCTTTTTTGTATACTACATTTATAGTATTTTGCCACATAATATTAATAAGAGTAAAGTAAAAATTTTATTCAAAACGTTTGAATTACAATTATTATTGTTTCCAAACTTGTGTGCTTCTTTAAATTAAGTTTCATACTTACGTTTCAGTTACATATAATTATAATAATTGGCTGA
This sequence comes from Pieris rapae, assembly GCF_905147795.1. Classification (NCBI taxonomy): domain Eukaryota; kingdom Metazoa; phylum Arthropoda; class Insecta; order Lepidoptera; family Pieridae; genus Pieris; species Pieris rapae. The sequence goes on along the minus strand of NC_059523.1, from coordinate 3,106,807 downwards.
ATGAATAAAATGCGCTTTTCACCTTAATTTTTGAAACTATTGACTTTGACAATTGACATATTATTATGACGGTTTTGTATTATTATTTATTTAATTTAGACTTAAACTTAATTTACAAGAATGCAGTTAAAATACTTTTAAAAGTATATAAAATTTATATAACAATAAAGATAATTTAAACCTGATTTACATCTATCATTATACGTTAGTAAGTGTTAGTATGTATTAATTTTCTTATTTTGTGAATTTTTGAAGTGACTGAGGATATTTTAGATGGGTAAGAAGGTTAAATTAAAAGAAAATAATTTTAATAATGTTTATTCTTTTAAATAAATATCAATATATATATTTAAAAGTAAGTTGTAAAAACTGTTTATAATACTTCTTATTTGTTATAGAAACAAATTCTAACAACTTCCTATTTGTTTAAATAGATAGTAGTGAAATATATGTATTATAATTCCTTTAAAAACCTGATGTATAATTATTTCAAATAATAATGATGATCTTATGAATTTTTTTGTAATTATTTTAATGTAAAAAATATCATTTGGAATTTTAAGACTTGTTACAATATTATAGAAAGTTTTAGTAAGTAAGTTAAGTACGTGTTAATGTATTGTTACATATCTGACATTATAAATAACTTCTTTGTTTCAGATTCTCAAGAAATTAGAAATGATAGCCAGCAAAGCAAACTTATATAATTTTTGTAAAGACATATAAAAATGTGAAATGTAAACGAACATTCCTGTTTTAAGGCCAGTATTAGTGAATTAAGTATATAAATATAGTATTATGAAGATAACGAAGGAGTATTTACTGTGTAAGTATTTTTAAACAAATATGTAATGTAATGTAATAAGTAAAGATCTGTTACTCAGGGAAAATGTAGCATATTAATGAAGGAAGAATTTTAGAAATAGGCCTGTAATTTTTTAAATTTATTCATTACAAATATAAATCTTTTTCCTTTACAACATCAACATATATTATCTCTATTATTTTTTTGCAGTTACAAATCTCTTAACTGATAACAACACTTAATGGTTTACATGGTAAGTACATTTCTTACTTTCTAATATAGCAAAGCCTTTCCCTTCTTGTTTATATGATTTATCAAAATATGGTAAAAGCAAAATGAAAATACACTAGTAGAAAAATAAGTTATATATGAAAATAAACATTGGTTTTTGTTAACATTTATATGATCGAATGTTTTATTTTAAATGTAGGTATATGTTCTAAATGGTTTTTCCGATGAAGAAAGAATTAGACATTTAAATTGTAATATTAATCCATAATGATATTATTTGTATAACAGTGGCTATATAAATAAGTATATCATTTGCTTAAGAACTTCTCCTTTTTAATAACATAACATATTGTAGATTGCAATTTTTTTCTAGGCAAGTAAGTACGTATATTCCTTGAAACCAAAAAAAATAACATAAAGATTTGAACTATGTTTTTGTGACATAACTCACTGGTTTGCTATATTATGGTCTAATTTTCTGTATGTACTGTACTAATTACTCTTACATTAGGTATTACGCAATTTAATTGAGGCTAACATCTTACAGATGAGCTGTAGCCTCAGTGTAAGGTCATTGAGGGCAGTTTTTAAAACGACGTTATATTATATATTTATTAATAAATGTTGGTGCGTAACTGTGTCAGTTTTCGCGTGGTGCAAAGTTCTTCTACTTGTAGCAGGACATCCTTAAAACTTTTAAAACTTATTAATTATTTAATAAGGTCATGACACAATTATTTTATGTCATTTAATATATGAAGATAATTCGACATTAAGAACCCAACTCCAGATTACTTCGACAAGGGTCTGTGCGCTGACATTTGTCATTTCTATATCGCGAGCATCAGGAAAGCTATTAGCAAGAAGTTTTACGACGCAAAATTACCTTACAACGATTTTTTTTCATTTTAATTCGAAATTTCAGTCTGACAGTTGTAACAAATTTCAGAAAACACTAGCGTTCATTTTCAGTGACGATGGGTGTTCGATTTTATCTGATGTTCGTTAGTCTTCCGCGCTCTGATTGGTCGCTCCGTCTGAAGCAAATTCGCAAATAAACTCGTCAATATCTTCTATATTATTCTGATAACAATTTTCAGTTTACATATCTGAATTCATCCAATAATACATATATTTAAATATATTTTTACTTATGAATAGTCCTCCAGAAAGATAACCTAGCTCAGATAATGTTTGTAAAAACTTTATTTGAATCTTACCATGGTATAGTTGATAACAATACGAAGTCTTATGTATATTTTGGGGAATCTATAATTTTTGACGAGTATGAGAGGTTCATAAACCGCCTTCTTGTAGAATTAGTATCTATTAAAGACCTACGGAATCATCTACTTTTAAATTAGTTGCATCGTGTCCTTTTAAAGGCACAATCGTGATTAGTGATTACGTGACCGACTTTGAGGTGAGAACGGACAGACAAAAACTAGTCGTTACCTTAGGAGTCGTGCATACTGGGAACAGAATTACCTAAATCAGTGTTCCCCAACGTGCGGCCCCCTATGGGCGATAGTTTGATTGTTAATGGCCTATTAAAAGAAATTGGAATTTGAATTAAAATTTTCATGTATGGCAAATTTACTAAATGTGTTTCAAAAATTCATTCTTCTAATATTCAAAATAATGTATGGTACAATATAGTTGGGAAATTCTGACCTAAACATATATCGCAGTTTTGCTTGCCTAAAACTTAATATATTTTCTTAAAAACTTAAACTACGACAATTTAAGAAATATTATGTATCAGATTAAGATCTTTAATTTTTAAAAAATGAACATCCAATTATTCAATCCAATCGGACCTACTACAGTTGTTGCTATGGTTACCTTTATATGGAACTGAAACCGTAACCATGGTAACGGATTTGAATCCGCGTTTTATAAATCCGAGTGATCGTTATAAGTAGATTTACAGATTTTTACGACATTAAAAACTATTTTATCACAATGCGACTCAAACATATAACGAACAAAAAAATTTCATATACTTCGTGGTGGTAACCAAAATATCATCAAAGATATGTTGGTAGGTACTATAAATATGTGTTATTATTGTAAACTTATATGTGAAGGCAACCTTATAGTAAGGTGTGCCCGCTCATCTGTCGACCTTCGTTTCAACTCTAATAGCATCTTGCTCGATTCCACACGGTTTCTATTGCACATTTTTATATTTACTTCCGCCTATGATTTTACCTACATATAATAAAAATAAAATATTTTTTTTAGTACAACTTAAACTAATTTACTAACAAATTACAATAAATTCAAAAGTAACTTGCAATTGCCTCCTTACATCTAGCAACATATGTACTTATTTCATAGTGAATTTTCGCCTATTACATTACAGATTTTGTATAATTAAATAGGTATAGTTAGGTACTTTAAAGATAGTAACTGAATAGGTAGTACTTTTGACTTTTGAAATGTTTCGTTCCTATCGTTAGTTTTTTTAAATGATGCGATCTTTACTTCACTTTTATATAGAACAAACGGGGGAGGCTCAACTGATTCAGTAGAACTGGAGGTTCAGTGGTTGGTAATGGTAGCCTCATTTCTTAAAGGACCCTTGGAAATAATAATAATCTTTATTTCCTCACATAACTTCGCACATAAATAAGTTACTACTATTTATAAATAAATAATTGTCATTCTTCTTTTAAAGTAAATGATTGTTTGTGTATCACTGATGCCAGCTAAAGGTAGGCGTAAACGTGTTACAGGTCATCAGGCCTCCACCACTTCGGATCGAGAGAAGTTCTTAAAAAGCAGATAAAAATTTAGAGATATATACAATTATAAGAGGTTGCATCAATAATAAAAAGAAGAACAAAATATTTTTGCAAGAAAATAATAGGAAATACAAGAAGTAGATAGCACATAATGGTGGTGCGCGGAAAAAACTAACAATAAAAATTATCTTCAAAATCAATATTAAAATAAAATATCTAAATTTGCATATGAAACCAATAAGGAACTGTTTATATACAATTTTTCTGGCCTTATCAGGGTCTCCAAATAAATTTGGGTAGTGAAAGCAAAATGCTAGGTTCCCACGGCGATCTCACAGACAAGGACAGCGATGTCCAATTTGTGCTCCCATTTGTCGCCTTTCTCTTCCAATCCTTGCGCTTGCGCAACAACCTCTCGCACTGAAAATGCGTAGGGATAAACCATAAACGCTTTAAATGGTGCACTAGAATATGTTCACGGATAATATAGATAAGACTGTATAACTTATCACTATTGCTAAAGTAAAACATAGTAGACCGTTGTAGGAACTTTTTCGTATCTTAATTTTTCATAGTAGCCTATGCAAGATTCCTATCATATAAAAACTTTATAATTGGCAGGTACCGTAGATAATAATAATAAATGCCTTTTATTACAAATACTACTATAATACATTTATTTTTCTATAATCTTATTCATTCAGCCTCTTCCAAATCATGTCATTTCTGTCTGCACTGTTTCACTCTCTGCCATGTACCTCTCTGCTGTTTTTTTGTCTATGCACCTTCTAAATTATCTGCCTGTATTGCGTTTATTGTACCATAGGTGCCTACCAGTTTAATTTTTTTTCATTGCGACATCTGCCACTTTAGTTATTCTTCCTAATTATTATTTCTTTATGTCATCTATTCTTCTCTTCCCATACAAATTAGACACCTTGTAAATTTATTTATTTATTTCAAACATACACACATTATCTTTACAGCCTATGCCAAAACGACAATGTGGAGAAACATTTAATTAAAATATAATAATGAACATAAAAATTAGACACATAATTATGTTAGTGAAAAACAACTTTAGTCAATAAACAATTTACTTTTTTCCGTGATACTTCTGATATAATATTACCAGTATAATAAAGTTCACAAAAAATCTTATTAGATTAATATTCAATAACAAATGTTTCTTTAACCGGTTTACAAACACAACAAATATTTATTAACCTCCTCGGTTATGTAAAGTGATGCTACACTCGGCTACCTCGTAAGAAAGTCTAAGCTTCGAACCGTTTAATAAATTTAGAGCGTCGGAATTTTTGTTAGCAGTTTAGTTCGTTCTTACCTTGATTTGACAACTATATGTAGAATGTTTTCTTACTCATATTAATTACAAAAAAAAAACCAGGGGCGCTACAACCTTTTGGTCTGGAGGTTTCTATATCTGATTCATGATCATTTGTCAATCTAATAGGCAAGTAGGTGAGACTCCTATGCCTGACCCACGTCGACTTTTTGAATCTAAGGCCGTTTTCCTCACGATGTTTTCCTTTATCGAACATTGCTCTGCTATTTTTGATCAAATACTTTAATAAATTTAGTAGGTAAAATATCGGACTAGTTTGAAACATCCTGGCCATAGTCAATATTTACTATATAGAGTACATTTTGAACCTTATTATCACGTCGCAATGTGCGCTTAATTTCATATAATACGTAAACAACAGAGTGATAAAAAAATATATTAAAGACCTGTTTCTACCTGCCGGGCAAGTTTTACTTCTGGAATAATTGTATCTACGCCCTAAAGATGTGAATAAATTCGTTAAGTCATGTATTGCTTATGGTGTTAGTATACACATTCGCGAAATATTTTAAATTTACCAAATTTATTAGAAAAACCTTACAGCTTACAATTCAATATATTTTTAAATGAAAATGCCAAATAAAACAGAGTTAACAAAACTATATATGTACATACACAGAGAATGTGTTTGGGGTGTGGATGTGTATTTATGTGTGTAACTGAAGCCTGTGTGTTAATATCGGCTTGATTTAGTGACATTAAATGTATGTAAGTGTTTTATATATCTAATCGAGTTTACATTTAAACGGGTTAATTATATCGATATAAAAATTATGCATATATATTATAGAACAAAATATTTGTTGCAGGATGATTTCGAGGGCGCAAGGCTCAAATTCGACATGCTGCCCACTATGGAGGTATGTAATTTATATATAATAACACTCTATAATCTATAATAGTTTCTAATAAAACTACACAAACAACATACACGAACTAAAATGTTCTTTTTCAGCATAGCGTAAATAGAATATGACGGAAACAGACAAAAGTTTAGTTAAAACAGTTGAACTTATAATTAATAAGGGTTTTTGTAAATAGTCATCGTACACTAGGTACGCATCATAGATTTGTCATTCGGTTCTATTATTCCTAATATATAAAAGACCAGTAGCTCTACAAAGATTTATGTGCATATCTGTCTTATTTGGCAATCTAATAGGCAAGTGATCAGCCTTCTGTGCCTGACACGCTATCAACTATTTGAGTATAAGGCAAGCCCGTTTCATTACGATGTTTTCCTTTTCCGTTCGAGCGAATGTTAAATGCGCACATAGAAAGAAAGTGCTTTGGTGCAAAGCTGGGGATCGAACCCACGACCTCAGGGATGAAAATTCCAATGAATTCTTATCCTTATACCAAATATTATTTATCTATTTATTATATATTTGTGTCTTCACTCCAAGTTGACGCAATCGCTTCAAACACTATAATATATGTATATCACTAACGAACACGCTCGCTAATTTGACTCGATATGAATCATGAACCATTGGCTTGTCAGTTATCTGGTACCCAATTTGCATTCGGCATATGTATCGGTATGTGCTGTGTTAGGTTAGACGTGCGATTCTAAACCATAACTTCGCTTGTGGTTCTGGTAGTAAGAAACTCGGATAACTCATATTAGCCTTTTTTAGCCAGACAGTTTTTTGGAATTTGAATTTTTTATAACGTTTTAATACTTTAGAAACAATGTGTTTCAGAAACAATTTCCTTGAAAGTTAAATAAAATAAAACCTATGATTTATGTTTTTTAAGTAAAGATTTTTTGAAATTTAAAATACATTCTAGAAAGGCATTGATGGAGTATGGCACAAAAATGTAGAGAAGTACTTGGTAAGCCCCAATTATAGTAAATATAGAAGTAATACTACTGTATAAGTATACGGAGGAAGCCTGTCAATGATAAACTTTTGAAGAACTGGAATGTGTGACTATACTGTGACCAGTTAAATCAAATCATTTATTTCAATTAGGTCTAATAAAAAGGCACATTTGAAAGTAAAATTACACGATAATAATATTTACAATATTTTGTTTACATTGATAATCAAATAAAACTGCTACGAGTTACTAAAATAAGATAGACGCATTATGTTATAAAAAACAATACACTAAATAACTTAATTATTATGTATATGTATATATATGTATACATGGTGCTCACATATTTACAAATATTATACATTTTAATTTATTATTATTTTTAATCAAACATACTAAAGTTTTGTATATGCCATTCAATGTCCGCTAAGAATCGAACTATGTACTGTGCAATAACCACTGAGTCACAGAGTATAAAATTATTATAGCATAATATACGATTTCTACTTGTAATTGGAAACATCGGATGTTACGAAAGTAGCCGCACCCGCGACCCGCCTCTAATAGTCATGTCCCGTTATATCGATATTGTTCCTTGGGGTATGGGGCGTATGTGAAAAACGAGTAAAACAAAAACCAACGTATTTCGTTTGGTTGTGATTGGTTGAAAGACCAGTGATTTGGTCATTGCGAGGTCGAGAATGGCGAGATTCGTATTTATATATTGAGCATACTGTGACTATCTTGATATAGTATAACTAATAGTTATACTATAGAGGAATGTTTTATCAAATGGGCTTCCGTCGTTGCAGGGTGCGCGGGTAATTATACATTCTGACGGTAAAAAATCTGACTCTTGTTTACTGGTACATATTAATTAATAATTCTACTTAGAGTCCTTTAAGCGTATCAATTTTTTAACCGCACTCGCGAGCCCTCTGGCATTGTCGACACACGTTATCACTAATATCAAGTGAGCATCCTGCCCTTTTACCTCCTTTGTTCTATAAAAAAAAAAACAAATAATAGAGATAAACCTAGTAATATTAATTAAATAATTTGATAGTAATAGAATACATAGTACAGTTTCGTTGGGTTACACTATATACAATTCAGCTACTTGACACTTTGCGTACAGTAATAATTACACTTTTAATGGATATAGGCCGATACCAAGCTTTAAAATAATTATGAAAGTTTAAAGAAACAGACAAATCCATACAAAAAATAGCTGCTTTTGTACTATTTTAATAAGTTAATATGTGATAGCTTCAATACTGTCATTCTATGATTCGAATTTTTTATCGACTTGCCACACGACTATGCGCCAGTAGCGTGTATAGGACCGGCGGAGTGTGAAAATATGTTCTTTCACGCGTACAAAACATCGCGGACATAGCATGTAGCTGGTGTGACCCACCTATGCAGTTTTACTATGATAAATAGGCTTGAAGAAAAATCCAATTCTCTATAGTAGAATTATAATATGATAAAATTATAGAAGTACCTATCTTAAAATTGTGCATATATTTTTTAATATTGTTAGTCGACATTACAGTGCACCGAAAAACTTTAACCAATTTATGTTCTAATTTATTTTATTTATTTTTCTTATAAATTTATCTCATATTTTTTCATACCTAAACGGTTAAAGATTAACAACAACTTATTACACCGTTTTAATTAAAAAATATACAACGACGCCAGATACTTTATATGTAACTACTACTACTAGATAATTTATATGTAACTACTGTCAAAGGCGTGATTCTCTGGCTACAATTGTTGTTACTACCTTTCGTAAATTCTTAAAAACTGCGTATCGAAACTTTACTTGCAGAGGCGAATTAGTTTATCCCACTATCGCGTTGCAGTATTGACAAAACAGCAACATATTACGGAATATAGCAAAATAATTAATCTATGTTGCGAGGCGGTCGTGCTAAGTTAGTAAGCGTGGTTATCCACCTACTCAAAGCTACTAAATATTATTTATCGATTTGTGTAGAACAGTTTGTGTCTTATGACGAAGTTATTGAATGGTATACGCTTTTAAAGGCAAATATGGAAACGTATGCTATCGTTACTCAATTAAACTTTATAACAATAACTAATAAAGCGAGTAGTGTTGCTTCAGCGTGCGATTCTCAACCCTGAGATTCTATCTATTCTATGAGTTCTATCCCCGGCTGTGCACCAATGGACTTTCTTAGTCTTAGTCGGCTTGCCTTAGACCCAAAAAGTCGACGGCGTGTGTTAGGCACTGGAGGCTGATCACCTACTCGCCTATTAGATTGCCAAATGATGTAACTGATACAGAAACCTAAAGCCCAGACCTAGAAGGCGCCACTGATAGCGTAGAGCCACTGATTTATATTTTTTTATTTACTCGTACTTAATAACTAATAAAGTAATTAGTTTATAAGTTAAATTTTTATTTATAAATATACGGATTTGCAAGTTAAATATGTAGAATGTAAAATTAATTATTTTTAAAACATCGCTACCACTGGAAGCCATACTCGTTACGTTCACAAGGCGTGGTCTGTGATCACGAAACTTACGCAAGGCTCATCTTCAATGCCTGGGAGTGGAACCACTCACGAGTTTTTGTTTACTTGTACTAGGTCGTCGGTTCGAATCACTTTATTTTAATAGTTATTTATATAATTCTATTTATCTACATACGTTCTGGTCTAGGAAGACAATGCTTTCAATTGTGTACTGTATGTTATGGGTGGGATTTTCATATTTTTCACAGATTACATATACACTTGTCATCAATCATTGCATGACATGATTTTTTATATACCTACATATCTACATGGGGTTTCAGCGGTATATTAAAATTACAAATCAAATGCATATATATAATAAATAAGTGATCGTTTTGCAAAAAGTTTTGGCCATTTTAATAATAAATTATATAATGAGGTATGAAATACAGCGGAGTCTAAGTGTGGAGAATATATTATATACAATTGCATGTTAATCATTGTTTACATAGAAATAATCGTAATTGAGTCGCGGTTTCAAGTGACAGATTTCAGACGCCCAGCAAAATTATTACTTTCTTTTCACTACATAATTGTTTACCTTATTAAATTGTGCTGCGTTGGGTGATGATCACAATATTTAAGCTTTTTTTTGTTGCAGGCGTGCACTCCACCCATACAGCTTGAGCCTGTTGATCTCAGTCTAAAACGGGCCACGACGCCGCGTCGCCGAACTAGACCATGTAAGTTATATTTTATATACCTTTATGTATGTTTAAATAGTAAGTAACCAATACTGTTCTTATGATTATTGAGAATATCCCAATTTATTCATTGGATCATATTGGACTTGTTTTTATTTTAAATTAAATTACCAAGCCCATGAAAATTAGTGTTACTAATCGGCTTCAGTGCCGTATGATCTGTCGTCGTAGGTTCGATGCCCGGCTGTGCTGTGTCCTTTCTAAGTGAGGAAAGCGGCATGTATCAAAAATCTCGACGGCTCGTATACTAGAAAAAAACAAATGAATAGGAAAATAATTAATCTGAGGGCCAGACCTAAAAACTAGTATGAAATAAATGTGTATATAATTTATTTTTTGAAATTAATATATTCATCAACGTATGCCGCGCGAACTAATAAGTCTATGTAATATACATCACAGGGCGGGTTAGTAATAAATTATGTAAAAGTAAACAAAAACCTCGACATTACGATACCGGAATATAACGACCTAGACATTTTATAGCTAGCCCGGATTTGTTGTATCCGTTATATTGTGAAATCAAAATTTCTTTGGACCTAGGATCATTAAGACTTAAGATGTTACAAGCCTGAAGAACAACACTTTAAGTGTTTACTTAAATACTTCACAGATTACTATTTTATCGTAAGTGTTTCGATAGTATTGGCTGTACAATATCCAATATGTGATATAATACAATGTATGAATTCGATTTTCGAAAAACATATATTTTTATGACATTATTTTACAAAATAGTTTTTACTTTTACTGCACAGATTACTATTTAATCGTAAGTAGACAATAAATGATATGATCACAATAAATGATGTGTACAGTATTCGATATATAATATAATAAATACTACGACCGACTTCGCTTCCTTGGCAAAATCTCTATAAATTGTAATTATGATATTAAGATTTTAGATTTTTCTGTATGTCAACTTTTTACAAAATTGTTTTTACTTTTAATGCACAGAATACTGTTTTATCGTAAGTAGAATTAATATGAATGAATAAATATAATACTATGCCCAAATTAGCTTTCTATGACAAAAACACTATAAATTGTACTTAAGATTTTAGACAATTTGTTTTTTATGACAACTTTTTACAAAATTGTTTTCACTTTTACTGCTCAGTTTACTATTTTATCTTATGTAGATAACAGATTATATTGTATACAGGTGTCCGAATTTACCGTTATTCGTGCAAAATGTAGTTCAAAACCGTTTATAGGCATTTACATATTTAATAGATACGACATTGCGTAACTATCGCCTTAATTAAACCAAAGAGGATCTAGTGAAAGGGCTATTCGTGTAGGGTTGTCACACAATGTTTATCGATATGAGTTTCTGATAAAAATTGAGTTCGAAAAATGTCTCATGGTGAAAAACCTTTTTCTATCATATAGAGTTATTTTGATATATTAATAATATCTAGTAATTAATCAATGAAGAAACTCCAGTCAACCAATGTACATAATAATTTTTGACGTAAGGTGATTTCAAAATAAGTTTAACATTAACATTCTTAATATTGATTCGTGTTGGGCTTGAGTAGTGGCTTGAGCGTGCGAATCTCATCCCTGAGGTCGTAGGCTCGAACCTCGGCTGTGCACCAAGTAACTTTCTATGTGTGCTAACATTCGATCGAAATGTCAAAGAAATCTTTGTTAGGAAACCAGCTTGCCTTTTATTCAAAACGGCGCGTGTAAGGCACGAAAGGATGACCTACTTGCCTATAAGATTGACAGAAGAAATAGATACAGAAATCTGAAGCCCAGACCTAAAAATGCTTTGGCGCCACTGATTTATTATTATATTTTTAATTATAATATTGAACGTTGAAAAGTTAGAAGTGTCAACCCTGAAGCATGCTGCAGATAGATTTACGGATAGAGCATTTATGGAAATGGCCGGTTTCCCAATTTGTATTGTCTCGCTTTGTGATGTCGCGATAGTGCGTATAGGAGTATTCTCACGATGTTGTTACAAGGATTTGGCTCGATATTTTAGGATACCTTTCTCTTTTCATATTAACATAGTAAATATCCTTGGCTACATTGAATATTGATGATGCTTCATTTTCAATAGCTTCTGAAAGTCCCAACTGAATATACTATTTATTTATTTACACTTCGATGCAAGAAATATAGTACAATTAAAATAATCAAACAAAAAGAGGTTGATTGGCGGCCTTATCGCTTCCGAGTGATCGCTTTCAGACAACCACTGTGAGAAAAAAAAAAAAATTTCATATAACTAATAATTATGATAGTCTTAAGTAAATATCCTATCAATAGCATAAACGTGAGATCTACGTTCAATATTTGATATTGCGTGGCCCTAGATTACACATACAAATTGAGATCTATATGAGTGCCATGTTCTGTGGCCGCTCGGGGTATAATAAAATAAAAATAACTTTTCTTTCAGATATTTTCCTTTTTCTACAATGTCCAAATAAAACAAAGTACAAAAACAAGCTTATATCCGTTTGCCCTTCCAGGCCTGGAGGAGGCTTTTGAGATCGACCTTCTGCCCTTACTAGCCCCATTCTTATTTCAGCCTCCCTTTGTCGGGATGTAATTCTAGTTCAATGTTTGTTTTCGGAACTTAAATGTGGATAAAGATTTAATATGTAATACGAATTAACAATTATTTTTGGACTTGGCTGAACACGCTCACATGTCTGTATAATTGTCAAGAATCTTTCTCAAATCTCCACAGGATTTTCCTCTCCGGTGCTGTCTCCAATTCAGCAATTGGCCGGATTATATAGGTCTTTTCATTTGTCCTCATCCAATTAAGTCATGTAACCGCCTACATTTGGTGTCCAGTTGATAATATAACAGATTTTCCGCTTTTCCAGTAACATAGATTGTTCTTAAACAAGATTTACTGTTGCACTTGACTGTACGCCTGTTAACAAGGCATCCTAAGGGTATATATCTATAAACAAAGAATATATACTATATGTTGTTTGTAATAACAATATAATATTAAACAGTGATAACTGTTTTGAGATTTTAAGCACTTGAGTTAAATATAGCCAATTCAGTCTCAAGAAATGTTATTACAGCTTTTTAAACTAAACTATTATTTATTAATCTAAAAAAAAAATACGTTAATCAAAATACATGGACGGTATTCTGGCCGAGCACAATTTAATTTCAAAAATAAATTGATTTATTTATTTCTTAATCCTATATATAAAGAAAAAAGTAAGTATAGCAAATATTTAGATTTTGCTATCAATGGAAAAATAATGAAATTCATTAAATATTTAAATTAATAAAAGTTTATACAAATACGAGATTACGCATCAGTGAATACAGTACCCAACTCTGTCCGATCGTTGATTTATATGCTCTTGCGCAAGACCCTAAACCTCGTTAAGTGAACACGGTAGAAAGCTCTAGTTAACACGACGAGAATCGAATCTACTTCCGTATTGACTGCATCAATGCAGTTGGAACTCTGATAGTATGAAATAAGTCTTTTAGGATCTCCGGCAAAAAGTTATAAAATACGCTCCCCGATCTATGTGCTTCGCTACCATTTAAAAGCCTTCTACGTAGACTCTTAATATTTTACTCGTGATATTTTTTTTAATTGTAGAAAAATGTTATGTATTTCAGAACCTAGAATCGTTATTAATTAATCATTAGTAATTCATGACTCTTAAGATTAGCTTTTCGTTTTTGATTTTATAAATAGTTAAATGATAAAGTTGGCTTAGTAGCTTTAGCGTGCAACTCTCATCGCTGACGTAGGTCCGATCCCTGTTTGTGCATCAATGGACTTTCTTTCTATGTGCGCATTTAACATTTGCTCAAATGGTCAGAAAAAAATGTCACTTTCACCAAAAAAGTCGACGGCATGTGTCAGGCAATCAGGTGACCTGCTTGTCTATTAGATTTACAGATGGGTATCGAACAGGTAATACAGAAACGTGAGGCCCAGACCTAAAAGGTTGTAAGGCCACGGATTAATTTTCTATTTTATTTTGTTGAAGATAATGTAAAATTATACATTTTACATTATCCTGGTATAAAATCTTAATACAAACCGTGAGTGTAAAACTAATCGTTATTTCGGATGTAGCCTTAAAAGCTTACTAAAATATAAAAATGTTATACTAATAGGTTTTACGCATTTAAATAAAAATACTAAATATATCGAAATATACGAATAATTTGTTTAAAACAAACAAAAATAATTCGATTGCAAATTAATGGGTGATTATGATTTTTAATAGTGTTTAAAGTGTGAAGAAGGGAATCTTGATCACGGTCAAGATGACCGTTTTGAATTGAGGTCGCACGTTATAAGCTTATAGCGATTCTTATATGAACATATAAGAAATGTTTTAAAGAAAAGGCTTACTATAAAGTTTGGAATTATCTATTGGATAAAAAGGCCTGGGCCATTTATTCTTTTTCAAGTGTCCTATTGACGTTATACTTCTTTTGGCGCGTTAGTGAAAAATGATGAGAGTAAATTTTTACGATGCGCGCGCAACGTCACAAAAAACCGACACTCTAGCTTTTTTGTGATATTATATACTTTATTTAACTGGATAATGCGTTATAATCAAAATTTCAAGGTATTAAATATATTCTATTGTTAGTATCGTTACCTAAAATCAGCAGTTCAATTAAAGATTATGAAATAAAACAGATTTATGTTTGGTCTCTATAGGAGTGTCCTTTGAACGCAGCATTTCCTTACTGTATTGCAATACTTTTACGTTGAGCGAGAAAAGCAACAGCCAGCTTTACTTGTACTTTAAATAACACTTGTTCACGTGAACCCCACGGCTCAAGAGTATTCCAAAGAAAACAAAATCATAGTTGAATGACTTATATTCTTCGTCTTTTTACGAGAATTTTGTATAAATGTTTATTAATAAACGCGTTTGCGGCGCTTGTCACATAACCCACAATCGATAAAGAGGTCGATTAAGTTAAACGATCGTTATATTTAACTGGAATTTCGTGTTAATACAATTACTGGTAATGCGATGGTCAGGTATAATGAATACTGGTGTCCTAGTTCACGGTGCATTTGTCTGCTTTTTAACTAGGCTCGTTTATAGTTAAAATCCTTGGTTTTAAGTAACCTAACATTATATATTAAAAGCCTTTACCCACACTGAATACAAACGATATACTTTATTATTTAATTATCTACTAAAAACATGACAGACGAAGAAGCAATGTAAAGAAGAAATTAACAAAGCGTCCTTAAATTGTTTTACAGATTTTCTAAAAGTATGATTAACACAACTAAAAATATTAAAAAAAAAACCAATAATGAACACGAAAATGTAAACAGCAATTTATAGTACATACACAAAAAAATATTACAACAACGATTTTCAAAGGCGCTTGAAAGCAGAAGGGGAGGACAAAATCATCAACTCAGACGAAATAAAAGATATATACAATTTTATTATTCTAAGTCTATACTTTTTCCACCCTAAGCGAATTAGATGCCCAATCTCGTTGGCCCTTCGCTCTTTTCGTCTGCCGTTGTTTCTTTGCCCTTTCGGGCCATTTCATTCTACTCTTTTTTTATCTCCATCGGAAAGTGCTACATTTGACTAGACCTAATCCGTTAGCATTAGTTTCTATTAGTTCTTGAATTCTAAACAAAAGAGTTTCCGAATGTCAAAACCCCGTTTATTTTATTATATTTTGACATAGGTACCCTTAGTGCTTAGCAAATTGCTATTAGTTTATGAATTCTAAAGCTAAGAAACCTTTCGTGTAAAGGCATACGAAAATCAAGGTAACTACTTAGTATAATAGTTTGCTTAATGAAGAGGAAGAGGCGCGGCATTACGTTATATTTAACGTAAATTATTGTGGAAATCGCCGGCGTTAATTACATATTAGAGAATCATTTCCTCAAATTAGGGAACACGATCATTAAACGAATGCTCGAGCCCATATTTTAAATATTAGTTATTTACATCTATTCGCTGAAGGACATCTGATGTTAATATCTAATAGATATCTCTGCCCGTCGACACTCAACGCCAGAGAACTTGCGAGTTCGTTTAAATAATGGTTAGCCTATTCAACTGTGCTGATGGATTTTATTTGTATAATACTAATGACCCACCCGGCTTCGCACGGCAAACACATTTTTATTAATACTTAATACATTATTTTGATAAATCTCGTTGGATTCAGCGTGCGTTTGGTTTTTTAATGTAAGCGGGAAAAATTTAATTATTTACGACATCACATTAGAAACTTTTAAAATAACATTATTTCTCCGCTATTTAATCGATGTTTTTTTACGTATTCCCTTCAAATCTCTATCTATTAAAAACCGCATCAAAATCCCAGTTGTATAGTTTTAAAGATATAAGCATACATAGGTATGTCCTATGTATGCTACGGTCAGAGAAAGTGACTTTGTTTTATACTATGTAATAATGTTACAGGAACTCTGTGAGGCATTTATTACAACGGAACTCAGATCTATCTAACAGTTTAATTGTCTGATTGTTCATTAATAGTTGTATATCTCAACACTCGATCAATCTTGACAACAAATATAGGCGAATACAGACCTGTATTGTGCCAACAACAAATTATATTATACGTCACCCTTACAATGCGCAAATGAGAATTTGGAGAAACTGATCGTAGTTTGTAGCAAGAAGACAAAATATTACATGGCCGTTTACCAACCAGACCGATCAAGTGAGACTCATGGTCCTCAAAACTGTAACAAGAAAGACGCTAGATCATGTCAAGTATGATAGTCCGTTCCAGATGTTACCATACTGATCACAACGAAAAATCTAATAACGACTGTCAGATTAGTTAACGACTGATTTAAAAAGCGATTACTTTGGGGGTTGTGTTAGCATCCACTATAGTAAACAAATGATCGACTCTGTACATGGCTGAATCAGAAATGTAATGAGAAACGGTGAAACTAAGCTAAGTGTTCTAGCATTACATGGGGCTCTATGTAATGCCAGATTAATTAAGGACTTGACTTAAATAGCGATTAATTGAGGGATGTGAAGCACTTTGTTGAACTGATTTAAATATGTAGTACATAAATACATAATGAACGACTCTGTATACGGCAGAATATAAAGATCATTCTCATTAGTTAGGGCTACGAAATGAGATGTTCAGCAATATTTGTGTAGAAACATAAATTCGTTAAGAAATAGGTGTCTTTCGCTTATATAATTCAAACGGCTAATTATTTGCTGCGCGTGCGGTTTCACTGTTTAGTAAGGATGTGATTGTCATAAGCGGAGCGAGAGAGATCCGTTTATATTATTATTGTGTGGGTTTTTTAGTCTACTAGATAATATTATGAGAAAAGAAGCAAACATTTTAATATAAGGTAAACGTTAAAAATGAGTCTTATTCACACACAGCTATAAATGTAGAGAAAATAATGACTCACATACGTATATGATATAGAAATAAAACTGTAATTTATGTAAACAAAATAATAATTTGTATTTAATTCACTATTGAATCTCGTTTAGTGAAGAGAGTGAGAATGCAGTTCTCAGTCTCCAATGTAATAATTCGTTGTCCGTTTCTGCTCTTTCGTTAGGACTCAAACCAGGTCTTTTCTCTTACTTGG
Organism: Pieris rapae; assembly: GCF_905147795.1. NCBI lineage: Eukaryota > Metazoa > Arthropoda > Insecta > Lepidoptera > Pieridae > Pieris > Pieris rapae. The sequence goes on along the minus strand of NC_059523.1, from coordinate 3,088,948 downwards.
AATTAGACCGTTGTATTATGTGTAAAAGAAGAAAACCTAATATGTAATTAATAAAAACCACAGATCAGCTCAGCATCTTCCTTGTTGGCCGTATGTCCATTTGTATCCTTGGTGCTGAGGGTTGTCTTATGTGACCCGGCGAATGGGAGTCCGTACGGGAGGTACAATAGTTAGGCCTAGAGTGATATCTCTAAGGATTTTTTTTTAATATTTAGCTATAGCTATATACGTTTTCTTTAATCGATATGAAGCCACGGCAAATAGATAAAGTATTACAGTCATAATAAAATGCTATATTGCATTTAAAATTACGTAAAAGCAATACCTTGGTGTAATTACAGGGCAGTAAACAATATTAATAAATATTCAATGACCGTTCGAAGAATATAAAATTGCCTCATTAAATGTTGGCCTGTGCCGCGCACGATTCTGGTTTAATTTGCTTAGATATCATTTTTATAACGATTGTTTAATCCTTGTAATATTGCTAATATTTAACTGAAACGCGATATTTTTTAATAATAATAATTACTCTTTAATTTATATTCTCAATAGAATAGAATTTATCTCATTACTTTGAATAATTTTGGTTTGGTCTGAATTCTTCATTAGAATTTATAGTTTTGTTTGGTACTCATGGTTCACTGTTTTTATATGAATAAGACTAAACAACTAGTTGTCTATGTCAGGGAATTAGCGTTTTTTGATAATGTGCCAAAAGATTTGAAATGCTAATTTAATTATCAAAATATTTGACAGTGAGCAATACGTACATATATACCAAATGTATGCTAGTATATACTAAATTAATGATTAATTCCTAACATTTAATTTTAAAAACTGCAATTTTTCATCATCTTTAATAAGCATTTTATATGCTCGAAAATACATATAAAATAGGAATTCTGTACACAACAAAGTCGAATACTAAAGATTCATCAGGTATCACCAACGGGATGAACATAATTTATTTATTTCGTAATCCTTCAACTAACCACTAAAAGTTAAAATTATACATAATAAAACCTTAATTATATTAAAGATTTAGCCAAAGATGAAATACATCATATTTACAAAATAGTTCAAGAATGTACAGGACAAAAACAATAAAAATTAGTAACAATACAAAAAATACCGACACCCTGAAGTTGGCCATAACCAACATTTTATTTTTTTCTATTGTTAGTGTCGTTTTTTATACAAACGTAGAATAATGCGAAAGATATAATTTTGAAAAACAAATGTCTTGTTACGCTGAAGGAGTATTAACTCTTTTTACCATCGTTTCTTCTCTTGGATTATTGAAACAGTTATGACCCAAAAGTAGAATCCTTAGTGGGAATCTCTGAGGCCTATTTTGAGACAATTAATGTGAGTAGTTATACCTCCAGATGAGAATCATCACCTTAGGCGGAATATGAAATTCCATCCGTATCACCTTGACGTACGTCTTCAACTAAGCGATTTTTAAGGCACTTTTACACTGCCGGCCGCTCACTACACTGTTGTACCAGCTGCTCATTAAAGTATTATCAAACCAATCTGACTTACCTTCTTAAAAAAAGAGTACCAATAAAAAGATTGTAAATTATAACATATAAGTTTCACCAATGAGTCATGATTATACTTGATGCTAAAGTTTTTGTCTAATATATTTAAGGGGTTAGACGCTGTATGGTGAAATACAGATACACACCTAGTTTAGCGTCAGATAAACCTGACTAATTTTGTTTATATAACTAGCGCAATTAGATATAAGTTTTGCATGTGAAACAAACTTGAAATAAATTATTGTTATTATTAATAATAAGGCTGGCAACGCACTCACGCTCTGGCATTTAGAGTGTCAACATCAGATGAGCACCCTGAACGTTATACTCTATTCTATGAAAACATTTACAACTTCTGAACACTCGCTTTCTCCGCTGCTGTATCCTACTCCTTATAAGCCGGATTAAGTTATAAATAACCAGCAAGTGACAGCAACAAGCATTCGCCGAGCATATTGTTAGCTTTTATGAAATCTAGATCAGATCGCTGTTATAATTGGAATTACATACATAGTTGCATATTAACCGTGCTTTGGAAAACACACCCCCGCTGCGTTTGTCTTAAAGTGAACTATGTTAAAATTTCTAATGTAGTTAATGTTAAGGTCAGCCAATATATTTGCACCTTATATTTTAACATATTTAAATTTTTACATTTATGAACTTGAGCAGCTAGCTAGCTACAGCGTGCAACTCCTATCTCTAAGGTCGTAGATTCGATCCCTGGCTTCGACCCATGGACTTTGTATATGAGTGCATTTTACATTCGCTCGAACGGCGAAGGCATCGTAAGGAAATCATCTTCCCTTAGATCCAAAAAGTAGACGGCGTATGTCAGGCATAGGAGTCTAAAAACCTTTTTTAAAGGCTGGCAGCGCAAGTGTCCATGGGCGGCAGTGTCACTTAACATCAGATGAGCCTCCTGTCCATCTGCCTCCTGTAACGTAAGATTTACGAATTATCATAGATCTAAAAGGTTGTAGCGACACTGATTTATTTATTGGGGTAATGAAGAGGTGACCCAATCTAGGCTGGCACAAGATAACTAAATCGCCAGAATGGAACCGGGAACCTAAGCAGCAAGTAAAAGCCGAGATTTTGGATATACGTGATAAATAATTTAAAAAATGTGGGATTAAAAGTGCAGATAGTGCTTGGCAAACATTCATATTTCACCATATTTATTTGTTCAGAAAACTATTATTTCCCAGTCATAAATTAATTTATGTATTACAACTTTCTTAATAGTAAAGCAAATTAAAGTAAATGTTAATAACATAATTACAATCATGTATTAAAATAATTACATTTGACTCATAAAACAATTTATATAACGAAACATAGAATAATTTTTGTCGAGAATTTACGCTCTGAACAAATTTTGTATGAAACTGGCTGGCCCTGCAAACTTTGTTTCACTGCAATAGGTTTTTTTTCCTTAGCCTCTATTCAATAAGAAATTCTAACATTTTGCTATGCTACACCAGAGACTGTTTGCTTTTACGAAATAAAAACTTAAGTACGAAATAAACCTAAACCTTTCATTTTTTTTAGCAAATGTTTTCTTCCATATAAACCCACTTTTTTTTAAGAATTTGTACGTTCTTAAAGGAAACGTGAGTACGTAAACATCTCGCATTAGTCCTTCGAGTCCTGTCTTAACCACTGCATTTGAATTGGTGTAATTATAACAATATTAAAAAACGTAGTGTTTATTATTGTAATACTATATAATCGTGTTAAACAATATTTGCAGCGCGCATTCTAGCAATCGCTGACATTGATTTCAAACAAGGAACACTTAAGTAAAGTTACTATTGCCGTAAAGTTTTCCATTGCTCCGCACAAAAAAAAAAAAAAAATTACCTTTATTAAGTTTCTGGTCTTAAATATACATTTTTGTACATCCCTTTTAAGTTCTATAACCTGTGTTAGGGATGCACACTCTTTCCTATATATTGTTTCTTAACAAAGGTCTAATCTAAATAAAAACAATGAACTTACATACTAAGTAGTACTTATACCTTAATATAACTTAATGTAACTTAATAAACTATCCAATACATAATATATTTAAAAAAAAAACAAAATCTAGCAAAAGTTTACACCAAATCGTAAAAAGTAGAAGTAAACTACAAAAGTAGGGGCACAAGTCCCTTAATTAAAAGGAACTTCTGATAATAATAACAAAGAAGAATTATATTACCGAAACTTTCTCAAATGACCATACACGGTTGACGCGATGACTAAAAGAAATGTAGATTCATTCATGTATAGATAACCAAATTTTTCGTTCACATTACTTTTTACCCTTAATTGAAAAACATTGCATGTTCAGTTTTTTCATTCACAAAGTTATTTAAAAGAAGACGTAACGGCGAGGATACGAAACGAAAGGCTTAGGTGATTTGGCTATATCGAACGGATGAATCAGAAGCGGTTAGCAAGTAGAATATACAAGGCAACCGTGAATGGTGAAGTCAGGTCATACATACCTGGACCAACCCAGGAGAGATTAAAGAACGTTAAAAAGGACAATTTAAGAGTAACCCATAACCGACGACCTTTCATGATAAACGTCATTGAAGTCGTCATCTTCAAGCAAGAGGCATGTCTGGACTGTCAAAAAAACGCAATAATAGAAATAAAATAAAAACATAAATAAATTTTCTCCTTTAAAAATCGTTTCTCGGATTTAAATTTGTAAGGATAGTCACATGTCTCTTGTGGCATTAAATCTCGGCGGACATAATATATTGCAACTACCATTCGTAGATAATTTGATTGTGGTCTACTGATAATGTGTTTGGTACAAAGTATAGCGATTTATTTAAAATGGACGAACACTTAGAAGTAATAATAAATCAATAGCTTTTAATAAATAACTATGAGCAATAGCTGGTGGATTCAGCGTACCATATATCTCCCCTCGGCGAGGAAACCGGTAAGCTCCAAACCTCAAAAGTCTACTGCGTGTGGAGGGAAATTTTCTACATTATCTTAATTTTTTCTATATTCACTTAATTTTTTATAAGTAAACTAAATGTTTAAATCTCCAGTAGGAAAAACTTCAAGTGCGTTGCGGCCTTTACATTATATATAAATTCTGTTGAGAATTTCTCGTAGTTTCCTGCTTTTTACTTGGACCAAAATATCTAGATAGTGTTAAAAGGTATTTAGCTTAGACTGTAGTCTAGTCTAAAATCAAGATTATTATCTAGGCTGTAAACTAAAGCCAATTTGTTGTTTAAGATAATATAAAATTTAATACTGGTTAGAAAGAGCTTTCTCCTTATAGCTTCTATGTCTTTTATGTATTTCTATGTATTAGATTAATTTGTTTATTTCATTCATTTCAGGGCTTCAACCCTCAGGTCTTGGCCTCAGATCTCATACATTTTTTATCATTTTCATAACATTCATAAGTCCGCCTTATCTGGCGAATGTCGTCGATTTTTAGATTCGAGTCGAGGTTCCCTCACGATCGTTTTATATCTTATATCTTCAACGAACGAGTGTTGTACACATACAGTTAGGCTGTGGCACAGCTGGTGTTAGAACTTAGACCGCAAGGTTGTGAGTCGCGCGTAAAGCCACTAGGCCAATAAGTCATGACATAAATGTTGCTTAATATTAAACATATGTTTTACAGTAAAAATATTTCTTATAATTTATGAAGTACCTAGTATATGGTAACATAAAAGTATTGTATAATATCGTGTCCATAGATGGCGTTATTAGTCTTTTAAAACGCGCAATCGCTTACACGGTTCGAAACTATATATCAGGCCTCCTGCTTTCAATTCCTAACAAACAAACAAACAATTAATACTAGCTATGCCCGCGACTTTGTTTGCGAATTTTTGACTACCTCGTAGACGTTTGTTCTGTAGAGGTTTTATTATGTGCTTGATGTACTGTAATCTGTTCAGTGTTCATTTAGTTTTGTACAGTGTTGAGTGTACACAGTACACAGTTTTGAACTGGTCTTCCTTCTATTATTTATTTAAAGATTTTTCTATAGTTACAACTAATAACTTTATCTTATTTTATAATGTATCAGTTTTTAAGTACGGTTATTGGAGGAATGTTCAAATAAATGAAATACTTTGTTCAAAGCCAGGTGTCAACTGGCTTTTATCGTTCATATCGTACGTATTCGTAAAATCAGTAGGGTTGCGATGGTAGATTATCAAAAAACTAATGTGACACATATGTTACCTATAAAATATATAAATTGAAAACTAGTTTTTTTTGACGTAATTTTTCTCATAATAATATTAACGAAAGCCAATAGCGAAGTCTCGTACAGATGTTACTTAATATACTACAATTATATAGTAAGACACTGAAAGTGGAATTTAAATTTTTTTAATTTTAGGCAACTACCCAACATCTTCAGATGCCATAAAACTAGAAAATTCTACGGAGTTAACTATTGAGTAAGTACGAAAGCCTTTTGGGTGATGATACTTATAATTTACTTTATAATTACATTTTGTCTCATTTATTTATAAGACGCTAGAGGAGACAAAATATATAGTATAAGATATTGCAGAAATTCTATTTAAGTCTGCGATTTAAGTTCGACAAATGAAGAGATTAATAAAAACTTTAGTTAATGAGCTGTTATCATTAAAAAATAAGAACTGTAGTTGCCAAAGGGCTCGCGAGTGCATTCAAGAACCCGCCAAATTTCTTTAGTAAAGATGGCGTCGTACCAGTTCCAATGACTACCATGTCTATTAACATAGAGATATATGGAAATTTAAATATCAATTCATATATTTATTTTCCAGGTCAGACTTCGACGTACTGAAAAATAAAATAGGACCGAATTATCGAAGACCGAGGATATTAAAGCCACCGACGCAACGGTAATTTCTATTTCCTAATATATTATGTATATTCTTCACTCATGGACACTCCCAATGCCAGAGAACTCGCGAGTGCGTTGCCGGCACTTTAGTTATAATTTTAATTATATTAATGGTTTCATTTAACTAAACACAGAAAATAAAAACTATATAACCATTGGTTTAATTTTTAATGCTAATTTGTACTTTTTTTAAAAGTAGTTCTTTTAAGAGTTTTTATATATAAATTTAACGTTTTGAATTGGTCTGTGTGAAATATCCGGATATTGTTAATAATCAATATATTAATAAGCATTTAGATATCTTGTTGATTATTTCAGATATAAACCCAACGAGCAGCCTCAAACGCCACCTGAGCTGTCCATGTCAACATTCCCGCCAATATTCCCACCTACAGATAAAACAATTTCAAATATGGAACTTAAGAACTTTCTCAACACCGCGCTCCAGACAGCCTTGACAGATTCGTTGAACCAATTACAGGCTATCCCAAAAACAATAGAGCAAAGTGAAGTCAAAGACAGGCGCAGACTGCATAAATGCGATGTAGCTGGCTGCCAAAAGGTCTATACAAAAAGTTCGCATTTGAAGGCGCATAAACGTACGCATACTGGTAAGTTTGTTAAAATTATATGTATAAAATATTCTATATGGTTTCAGTGAGTTTTTATTCATTTTAATTAAACCCCTCGTGTATCTCTTTGCGTCAAATTGTTTCTCTGTGGAAAAGCGTTAAAAAGTTTTTTTTTAATTTTACGAGTTTTATGGGTTTATACCAAGTGCCCATATTGTCTATTATAGTAGTAGTACAGTAGTAATATAAGTAATACGCTTAAATGTATAACAAAAATTAATACATATTTAAATTCACATCAATAATTTTAAAACATAAACATTAATTGTTATGAATATATGTGTAGTTTAGATATATATTTAAAGGACTTGGGAGTTGTCACTAACGTTATGTCATTCTATAAGTAGGTTGTCAATGTCAATTATTAGTAAATTCATAAGTAAATCGTGGACCGCATTAGTACTTTTAAAATAGTTTTTACAATTTAGTGATATTAGATTGTCGGTTTTCGTTTATTTTACACCACCTTTAATTGCATTGGTAACTTTTTTTTCACAGGCAGTCAATTTATCTATTATCATTATTTTTATCCACATTACATCTAAACGTCTCGTTCCAGGTGAGAAGCCCTACAGCTGTGGGTGGGCCGGTTGCGGCTGGCGCTTCGCACGCTCAGACGAATTGACGAGACATACACGTAAACATACCGGCCATAGACCATTCCGATGCCCCCTTTGTACACGGGCTTTTGCACGCTCTGATCATCTTGGACTGCATATGCGGAGGCATTGATGATGATAAGCTGGAAGTATGCAAATTTTTGGGTGGGTGAGATTCATAAAACAATATGGCAACATTTTGTTATGATAAAAATCAAATAACAAGAAATTTTCAAAGAAAAGATAGAAATTTATAAGGTATAAAAAAAATCTATGACACAAACGCAGAAATTTCTTATCTAATATTCGGGACCACTTCTGAAATATTTCTACAGCATGTTTCCGTTAAGAACTTGATATTATAGCTCATTAAATAGGTATATACCCACTAAATTCTTAACAGTAATAACGTTCTTAGAACAGAAATTTCAATGAACGTTATTATTATATTTGTTTAAACAAACACACACAACATCACGACAACATCTTTGAAACAAGGGAATATAACCAAATCTTAATTAAAAACAAATATAACCAAATCTTAATTAACAGTCTTAATGCGAAATTCATTAAAAATATCTTATAATTTTTGTTACTTAGTAAAAATATATTTTGCAAAAAATATTCAAAATCAATGACAGTTAAATTCTGATGAGAAATTCACTAAAAATATCTTATCTCATAATAGTGGGGTCACGTTGGTATATCATTAATATACTTAAATGAATCAGCCTTCATGGGGCATTCTTATACATTTAAGGGCCAGTAAATTTTAATGTGTGATAAATATAGAATAAATATTCCTAGAATATGATGCTCAAAAATATGTTCCACTAAACAGGGCATTTGTGGCAATAAATAGTTATAGTTTATTAATATATAAATAAGTATACAATATATGTATAGTTTTATATATATAACGAATGGTTGAGTGTAGAAATTGTTTCAACCACAGAAAATCTTATTTAATAAGAAAATTTAACGCCTGTTAAGTTTTAAATGTTTATTAGTATAAGTTTAGCTTAGTTAATTCTTTCATGTACAACTTTTCTAAGTCTCAAATTCAATTTCAAGGCAATGACAAATTTAAACCTTTTCGTCCAGAATGACAGAAAAACGCATTGGATTTTGACGTTTTCATTTTTAGTCTATGGTATTTTTTGTAACCTTTACTAAATGGGTTAAGAACCGTTAAATGTCAATTATAACGTTATACTCATGTGCTCGAGAATGCCTTGGCGGCCTATAAATAATTATATTTTCTTGAAGGAATTTCAGTCCTTAGTTATGTTTTTCATACTTTAAATAAGTTGTACATTAGTATTAATATAGATAAGTAATGGGTAAAGTGGGGGCCAGTATTTTTGTTAATATATTATTAGTTGATAAAAACGCCTATAATAGCTATTTTTACACATTTATTATAATTAATTCAGAACTTTAAATAAGTTCATATATAAATAGTAATCTATAGAATGAAATGGTAACTCCTTTCATAGATTCAAGATGACCACAGTGTTTGACATAAAAAAAAATGAATGTAAATTTCTTTTCATACAATTAAATTATATATTCTGCACACGATTTAGTAGTATGTAATTAAAAAAACAGGTGATTTTCATGATATATTAAAAATTTAAACATTGCGAGGGGTCAGTAGAGATTAAATGATATTTTAAACCTCCTAAATGTTAAAATGTTTATTTATGTACATTATTTACATGCACCTACAAAAATTATTTAATTTTTGATCTCAATTCGGTATACCTTCTCTAAAACGATCTCGGACAGATAAAGTATTAATTTATCTAAATTTCTATGTGATTTAAATTCTTATTAATAAGTAAGTATAGTTTTTAATTAGTTAAGTATAAATAGTTTCGAGCATTTTGCCGGCCAGTAAAGTTTTAAGTTTTTTGTACCTTTTCTAGTGTAATTTAATGCAAGGCATTATATGTACTTAACGGAGAGTTATTTTTTTTACTCAATTACAACCCAGACAATATTGTAATTAAATTACAGTACTTAGTTGAGATATTTATCTTTTATTTTGATTTAAAATAGGTATGTTTTATTTATCGTTTATTTGAGTTTTTTACCGTCTGGGTTTGTATTTTTTCTTCTTGTGTGAGATTTTTTTTGTATGTCACTCCAATAGTGTTAGTGAAACTTAAGTTTAAGTTTTTCACAATGCTCAATGTTCTCGCTGTAACGGTGCTGTTGCCTTAATTAAATGAATTATATTTTTAAATGTTTATTTTATTATACCCCTACAATATTTTATATCAAACCTGCGGAAAATTAAAGTGGCAAAATCTAGTTGACGTTTGTTTGAATGTTTGTGTAAATTTGTAATATCTACTATTTATACTTCGTAAAGTACTCCAAAGAGTTACTAAAGTTTCTAAGGTCTTGTGGGTAAGCGTATGCTTTAGACCGCTTGCGTTGTTCGGTACCCGATTTTTTCGAAATTGGCTGGGCCAAAAACTTATCTGGAACTGTATAGAAATCACACAATGTATGGCAATCAAGTCTTACACTAATTTACCAAAAACATTAAAAGATCTTCCGACTAGAGGTCTAAATTACTGACTTAACGTACGCTTTTTGGAAAAAAATAAATTTATTAAATGATTATTTGCGTGAAACATTTTAATTATAATGTGCCTCCGGAAAACATACAGCATTGTATAATGAAGACGCAATGTATACTTAGCCATGAAGTGCGATACATACCGAGTGAAATAGTTCCTCTTAAATACAATAATTGGCGCGTGAATCACCTCAACTTGATACTTATCTTTACCATCTAGGACGATGTCATTTCCACAGTAGACATAGAGTCTTCACCAGGAAGAACTTCCTACAATGTTGTATGTTTTCCTTCTTGGCACTTAATATCGGTTTTATGTAAACCCGTCATATTGATGTGCCGGAAAACATACAGCATTGTATAATGAAGACGTGTTTGTTATGTGCTGCTGAAAGTTTAAATTACAGTATAGAACACGACTTTAGTTATAAGCGTTATTGTTAACATAATTATTTACATGCCAATATCCTTAATCAAAACATGAGTACAATTATTATTCTTGCTTAAGGTATAAATATATATTTTTTTTTTCTCTGCGGTAATTTGCAATCAGCCCTAAGGCTATAAAGGAATTTGTTCTGTGGTGCTGTCATTAGAAGCATCTACTCATCTTCTGCCTAGAGCTACCGCCGGTCTTCTAGCTCAAGAATATGGTGACGTTTTAATCGACTCACATATTGTCTAATGGTGAGTTGGCTAGCAAGTTCGTTCGGATGACAGCTTGACCGCTCTTTGTATTTAGCTGCCAGTCTCCGGATTTCCTCTTTGATAGTTCTCATTTTTAGGTGTTCGTGAACTTCGTTGTTGGTTATGTACCATGGTACTGTGGTCCAAGGTTGTTGGTATTTACCGGTAGCTGATCTCTGGTATTAGGTACATTAAATGCAAACTCTCCAAAATAAACGTACTGTACGCAAAAAAATTACTTCAGCTTCTAACAGAATAAATATTTTTTGCTTAGTTAGAGTTTGTAATTTGAGTTTAATAGATTATTATAATAATTTGTGACTGACGGAAACAATGTATATGCAATTCTATGGTGATATCTGGTTACATTTTTACCTCATGTACAAAAAAAAACTGTTTGTCACTGGCTGTCAAATAAGTATTAAAATAAATTCAAAGTGCAAAAATGTGAGCTGAGATACTTAGAAATAGCAAAAAAATATGTAAAAATAAGAAAAACATGATGGCGTAAGTATTAATTATTTAGATACTTCAATGGGACATGTATCTATTTCATTGATTTCTTCTAGTGATCGCTTAATGGCGATCACGTTAGATACATCTTGCCAATAGCGGTCATGGTTTGACCAACTTATTATTTTTCATCGAAAAATAAACTGTTTTAGTTGCGAGGTGTGTGAACATTGCAACTCTTCTATAAACGGTCGTGCCGCCATCTATCAAGGCTGTAGTTATCACGAAAAATGCAGGAAATGCTGTAAGTCAAAATTTTTATACTCAACCGTTTCGATACGAAATCTTGAATAGTTAAGTTCAAAATTCGCGGTTAAATTTATATTTGTAAAACCGGTTCTGATATCACATAAATTATAGATAGACATTCTGCTAATAATGTGTAGGTATTTTTCATCTAAATATCTGATATCCGTTTTATATAGATGTCTGCAGTGAAACCGATCTGCATGGTGCAGAGGTGTTTAGAGGTGTCATATTTTGCTCTAGCTGCTCAAAGAGGATATTTCAAGGTATTCATCATTTAGTATGATTCAAAATTTCCAAAAACTGTTTTTTTATTCCATATATACTTGAACAACATACAACCTATAAGTAAATACAAATTACATGTACCAGGGACCTTACTTGTATGGGAATAAATACGTATATGAATCAAGATTATCACAATCCACCAGAAGTGAATAAATTACAAATTAATAATCTGCCTGCGACTGGAAACCCATAATCCCAGATCTCTTTAAGAAATAGCCTTCTCACTCTAGTCCCTCATAGTAAGCCTTCCAACAGGAGACAATTGTCGAATAAGTTTTAAAAAATATTAATGGACTACTCAAAAAACTTAAAAGAATATTCCTTAATCATGTTTCAGGTTGCTACTCAGCAAGAAAATCTAAGAACAAACCTAGAAGAAAATCGAGACCTATCAAAAGACGACGACACGAAAACGTCATTGAGATTGCCAGGCGACATATTAACGAAAGTCGGAGTGATTCTGACTATGAGGAATATAGGTTAAACGGACCTATATTTTTGTTTTAAGAGCTGTGTTGGCCGTTTGCTAGCATTGGCGTATCCTTGCGATTTGATTCCGGTGTACATTGAATACTTGCACTTATCGCAAGGAAAACATCGTGAGGAATGCCAAAAAGTCGATCGTATGTTAGAAACCGAACGCTGATCTATTTTGGTTGGTGACCTGTTAACTACTGGTGTCCTTTTATAGGCACCAGCCTCTCACAAAGACTGTCAATACCTGTAAAATGAGAACCTGTAAAATGCAGTATTGTGAAGAGGCATATAAACTTTAATATTATTAGTTCCTATTGGAAAAATTGACCACGAAACTTCTAAAAATCTGAGGCTGTAGCCATAGGTTTCTGTTCCTTTTAAACAGCATTTTTCATGAATGCACTCATAATGGTAGTAGCGAGATGTTTTAATAAACTGAATTTTCATTTAGCCGTTGATAAAATAACTACACGACTTAAGAATTCGAATGATTTCTGTAGGTGACTAAATTAGCTGTTAACGTTATATCGTTGATACATGAATAAATTGTTCTGAAAAGAACAGTTTATACGTTTTCTTTATGATACAAGTGTGTTCTGAAAAGAACAGTTTTGTACGTTTTCGTAAGATACGAATGTGTTCTGAAAAGAACAGTTTTGCCAGCGTTATCGCATAGGCTACAAGGATATCGAAGTGATCTCAGGAGAACACATCCGAACGCTTCAGCCGCTACGCGCAGAAAAGGGTCATATTTTTGCCGCGCAACGCTCTTGTTGAAACACGAGTCAAGTAGCGAAAGATCCCTTTCGTCCACACCCTGCACGTATTGGCTGAACGTTTTAACACAACATGTTATTACTACATTTAAGCATAGGCTAAGTTTTCTATACAAATGTACCTAGTTTTGTAAAATAATATACATTCATATACATTCAGTTCCATCTTTACCTCTTCTCTACAGGTTATTAGGGCGTTTTATTTATCGCAACCAAACGTTCCTAAATTTCTTTGAAGCAGCAGTTTCTGAACTCGTATTTACGATGAAGTTTTCTTAGACAATGTAGTGAAAGACTTTCCAATCACACCAGTGGCGCTACAACCTTTTTAACCTCGAATATTTGTTATGATGTTTTCTATGGCCGCAAGCACGATTATTCAAGTAAAAAGTCCAATTGTTAGCAACGGGATTCGAACTTAGCCAGCTAACACTGCCCTGTTTAAATATGACTATGATTTTATTAAAAAGTAAAAATACCTATTAAAGTCAAGGACCCACAAGTCCAATTCATTTATGAAGATATATTTATAAGACATTTTTTAAAATACTCTCCTAATCATGTAAATTATTGTATATTCTTCTACGTAATTTATATTCAATTATTTTTAGCAAGTCAACGAAGACAACAACACAACCAAATGTACAAAATAAACAAGTAAGTCTGTATTATTAAAATAATTATTATAAATTATACATCTCTAATGCCATTCAATCTTATTGCAGAATAATATGAAAAAGAACAGTGCTGGTAAGTATCTATCTATAGTATACATATATACTAGTTATGCATATGCTCTAAGCCTAGCAAAACAGTTCTACAAATAGACTTCGATCATATAATAGAATTTTAATGTTAAACTTGTAATTTAATGTTATAACAAAATGAATGTACCAAACAAATGAAATAATCAATTAGATTTATATTATATTATACACATTCACGAGCCGAATATAGTTATGAACAACTAGTAACATTTTGCTACAAATTCCGATTGTTTGTGGCATTCATTATTTATTTTATTAAGTAATAATTACACTATTAATTAAAATAAATCAGTAGACCTTAAATTTAAGAACAAAATTATAGAATTAGGAATCTTATAAGGTAATTATTGTTTTAGAAATTGGAACAACAACGGACGTCACTCAGGAATTATTAAAACAAATGCATTACCCGACCTTAGAGAAAGAGTATGGATTTTCCTTATCATTTATATAATATGTATTAATTTATATATTTTACAACTTTAAAAAGGCCAAAGTTAACAAATTGCCGTGAATTAACTTCAATATTTTGTAGAGGTTGTCGTCAGTTTTTTATTATATAATAATAGTATTTTTTTTATATTCACAATTTATTCCTTATGATTTAATAAATAACACATACTGTTTTATAGGGAGCAAGTCGCAACATCCGTGAAGCCGAAAAAGTCTAGAAACAAAGAACGAAATCGTGTAAGTCAATGAGTCCAATAAAATATAGTATTTCACGTAAAATCATTGACATAATCGTACATTTTCTTCACATAAATATCAATTTATATAGAATTGTTCGATATACTGCACTGTCTCAAAGGCCGGCAACGCTCTTGTCAGTCTACTGGCAATGTGAGTGTCCATGGACGGCGTTATCACGTATCATCAGATAAACTTCCTGCCCGTTTGCCCCGTGTTATAAACATTACAAGCTTTGCAGTGTATGTTTTTGTCTTCTATTTGAATTGTTTGTTTATAAGTGAAAGAGAGACCCAGTGGTGTAGCTACCTTGTTTGGCAGCCGGTAGTTGGAAGATGGTTAGGAAGTTGGTGGTGTCACCCCATCCAAAGTAAAAAGCAATAAATTGTATATGATAAAGGACATGGATACTTTTTTTAACGCCCGAAGATTTATCGATAAACACCTTCTTCCATTCTATAAAAAAATGGCGCTGTTGTGGGATTTTCACACTTATATACTAATTTATGTTGTATTTGCAACTAAACTTTTATATTAAATTATTATTTTTAGAATAAGAAGATTTGCAGCGATCTACGAATTGCAGGTCAATATTTTGTTCTAATCCTTGGAAAAACTATAATTTTTCTTACATTTTTAGCAGTTATTGGACAAGTTTTTAGACAACACTATCATTTCAAAATAAATATATTTATAGAACATTAGCAATTTCTTTAAAAAAAAGTTATACTATATGTATGTTGTTTTTTTGTATTAATGGAGTTTAATTATATTTTTTAGTATTTTTAACAGACCTCGAAAGTGGAGGTTCGCATTTTTTAAATGCTTGATACATTATAGTATATACATATATGTTAAATTGTAATAGATAATTTTAATAGGTATAATTTCATAAAACTATTTATTTTATTTTTAGAACTTGGAGCCTCTACGGAGATCGCACACATGGCGTTGAGACAACGGTCAGCTGTTCCTATAATTATCAAATCAGAGTTAGTTTCGCAATAGCAATATAATAAACGTTTTAGTTATGTCGTTTTTGCCATATTTAATTGGGGTATTGAGCGCCTATAAGTCCACGTAGGCATATAAATAATATTGTCTTAGTTTGTATTTATGCTTTATATACAGCCAAATTCTAATTGAAGGGACTACTCATATTTGGTCGTAAAAACCGGTAGTCGTTAGAGCCAATGACGTTATTAAGCAAATAATATAATAGATTTCAGCCGGGCCATTTGATTTTGGCCAATGTTACCGATATGTTCTAATTGATGTCGTCGTTTTGACTTCCTTTAAAACTGTAATCATATTCTTGCGACATCATAAACAGTATGATGGCATCGTACCCTAACTAAAACCTTTGGGCGCCTTGGTACGGTCAGGCAGTGACTTGAGAATACACTAAGTTGCAGGAATAGTACAACATCTTTCCTCTACAATATGGTTATATAATAAATAGGATCCTTTTTCTGTTCTAGGTCCCACATGAAAAGAAGCGAATCCAAGAGTCTATGCTTACTTGAACGAGACTCAGGTACCAAAATTTACTCCTCATCACTCCCAATCGTGATTGATCCCGGCTTAACCTTTGTTACTATTTCTGAAATTGGCGCTACTGATTCTGAATGAACAATATATTGTTTACAAAAACTTCTGATACCTATTGGAACCTGCAGTGTACTGGCAAAGAATTTCTACGTCTACACTGGCTTATCTAAAACTGCCAACTTGCTCATCAGGTGTCAATTTACTAAATGTTAAAACATACTTTCTAATGCATAAATATCTCGTTCTCGTGATACAAATTATTCTGTCTAAAACTGAAATATATTTTCATTTACAATTAAAAAAATCAAATTAATCTTGACTTATTCCATAGGTCCAACAATAACTGAGTCTGATTATAGTTCGAAAAACATGCAAAATATGTGAGTATACTTCCCAAGATTTTATATATTTCAACTTATACAAATCAAATCAAGGAACCAAAATCTGATGTGACAAACCGAACCATCGATCATCATTCTACTTCATACGATTCGTTCACGGGAATGAGAACTGACAAAAGTTATATTATTTCTTCGTGTCTATAGAAGTTAGTTAATTTTTTTAAGTATTTTTATTAATTCTAATAAATTTCTTACGTTTTTTTAAATTCATTATGGATTCATATAGATTTGGGGTCACTGTTAGGACAGGCTTGTGTTTATAAATAAAAATAAAATTGTCTCCAACTTACGTATATATTTTGTTTCTCCAGACCTTGGCTGGACCGCCGTTTTGGGAGCATTTTAAAAATCCCTTATATTTATTGTAAGTAAATACTTTACTATTACTTTCTAGTTTACATTACAATACTTTACATACATTGTAAACTACCACACCTTTGCTGACATAAAATATCACTAGCGGTTCTACCACCTTGGTATTTGAAAAACTAAATTTAAATACTTAAAACTAAAGTCTAAGAGACATATGTCTCTTAAATACTTACTAGTATTAAAAACCTGAATATTTGACAGTCAGAAAAAATATCTTGGATCGAAGTTCTCTGGTGAGCATGCTGATGTCCAGCGATAGAAAGTCCAGGTATAACCAAAAACACTAATTGCATTATTCACGAGTAAGTAGAGCAGTGGTAGCCCAGTTGGTAGCGCAATTAGGATTATGTTTTACCTTAGGGTCCTTCAAGAAAAGTACCTATGCTTACCAATACTTAAAAGGCCGGCAACGCATTCGCGAGCCCTCTTGCATTGCGAGTGTCCATGGTATCACTTAAAATCAGGTGAACCTCCTGCCCGTTTGCCCCCTGTTCTATAAAAAAAACTTAAAAACATTCTCCATATCGCGAAAACAAAGAAAAAAAAACATTGAATAAGATTTTGAATTATTATGCTTATGTGGTAAAACATTTACAAATAGTTGACTACAGTAATTTATTTCACATTTGTTTTCTTTTTTAGTCGTTTGTTTACGAAACTCAAAACAATATTTAATGAAGAAATCACCAGGCATCAAAGTGAGTATCTCTGAATTATACTAAAATAATGTACGTCGTTTCTTTTACTATACCCGTGTGTATGAAATCCAAATTGTGTATTGCAAAATGAAAGAAAGAGTGATATGATTCGCGTGTTTCTTAAGATATAGTATCACGAACGAATCGCGCCATTTTGTTTCACATTTGATAATCCATGTATTGTTTGAAACAGTTCGTAACTTAGCTAATATTTACCATGATCATCCTGTAATTGTTAGTGTAATGTTTCTTTCAGAGCGCGGTTTAAAGAAATTGTTTTCGACGATAAATAGAAAAAGTATTCCGTATAAATTAGGCTGGTAAGAATGTTTTACATTTATTTTCAAAATTTAATTTATATTGTTATGCAAAAATTCAACTTTTTACATATAGATACTAATTTTCAATTTGGTACCAGTAATATGATGTTCTAATTTCTTTTTTTATAAACGAAAAAATAATATATAAATGGATATATTATTTTTTGTTTATGTTAATATTATTTTTTATTCATTTATTATTTTTTTGTTTTTTGACACGCTTAACCGAATCGTTTGGACTTTTTACAGGTTGTCTGCTAAGAAAGCCTCACCACGAAAATTAAGATATAGGTAGACTATTTAATCTATTTATATTATATTTTTTATATTGCGGATAACAGTTTTGACTAATATAAAAGTAAATGTATTATGTATATAACAGTATAACTCGACGTTTCGAGTATTTTTCAGCAATCGTGGTCCGCAAGATGCATCACTGAAAGTCACTCACTGACTGAGTCTATTAAAATGTTGCCATATTAACGCCATCTATTGTAATCTATTATTATTTCTAATATCTTCTTTTACAAAAATTACTAATTTTAAACCTTATTTCATTTGTAAATGAGATGATCCAGGTAATATTCCAATCATTTTTTTTCATACAGATGCAAGCACTACAAGAAATCTCATAGCTACCGTTGTATGCGTGCGCAGGCGATGCGTTTGGCTGGACCAACTGCTAGCGAGTACGTTGCATAGACTATGCATAAACAAGAAGTTGACAGACGCTTTAGATTAAATATAGTTGCTGCCAACACCGAATTTGAATCAGCTAAATACTTTTTATCTAATCATTATATACAGTTTAATTAATATCGCTACGGAAGTGGCCTCCGATTACATCTGACTATTGCCAGTTTCCTTGCAAGGCCTGAAGCTGTGTTAAAATTCAGGAGAAGGGACTTTGATTTGATATACCTACGAAAGTACGTAGACGTATACGTCATACGCGCTAAGTCTTGTTTCTGTATCACGGAGTGTCGCGTCTGACGCTAAGACGGTTCGCACATACACTATACACTATTTATGGTTTCAGATTGCGATCTTACCGCTCGAAGATAAAAAAAGTACTTCCTAAAAGTGCGCTAAATCGTGTGGTAAGCTATAGTAAGTAATTTCTTCTAGATCCTAGTCTCATTATAAAGGTGCGAGAGGAAGAGAAATCTCTGTTCATAAATTACTTTTCATTAGTCGTGAATATATATACTTATTAGTAATACTATTTAATTTGCTGTAAACATTTATATAACATCACTCAAAAATGCTCAAATTTATGATTTTTATACGAAATACCGTGTATATCCCCAAATCGTTTTAATTACTTTAATATTAAAATCGTTTTAAACTTAAATTATGACCTACTATTTATTTATCCATAGTTTTTTTACGAAATGTTTGACTATGATACATATTATGTAGCATGAACTGTATGTATTTTTTCATTTGATTTTTTTTTCTCTTTTTTATATGTAATTAAATATATAAAGATATTTAATACAATACTTAAGGTGCTGTAACTTTTTTTAGGCTTTCTGTATGTGTTCCGTCATCATAACCAATAGGCAAGAAGGTGATTAACCTTCTGTGTGTGTTACACAACGAGGCCGTACAAGCGAGTATTAAATGGGCACATAGACAGTAAGTCCATTGGTGCACAGCCGAGGATCGAACCTACACCCCAGGAATGAAAATCCCTGGTTAAAACTACCAGGTGTATTAACTTACTATGATACTTTGTAATAAAAAAATGTAATTTCAGATCGTCACTACGAAACAATGTTGATGATGCAAGCTGGGAACTTAAATCCACGTAGAACCGCTAATAGACCCATTAAAATATAAAACGGGAAAATATATGTTTGGAAATATTTTGTCTTTTTGTATTATTGTTTTTATTATTCCATATATAGTTATAGTATAAGTCGACGAGTGATCTAGATTATATACTGTGCAGCTTGTTGCGAGTATATAGTCCACGGTATCCACCTCCTTTTTAGACTTATGTAAAATAAATGTTTTGAAGGCTATATTGAATAGTCTCATTTAATGATGATACTCCAACGGACCCAATGGGAGTTGAGTTTTTATAATGAACTCGATAAATACGCATAATACGCACTTCATATATTATTTATATGAAGTAGGTACGTACGATATTACATATATCAATAAATATATGTATTTAGAATGATAATGCCTAACGCAAGTATAATTCAACCCTGAATTCTCAAATCCATGGTAGTTCTTACCATTGATTACATATTATATTGCGTAACTTTTTTTTCAGAAGCAATGAGAGTATAAAATGTTACTCGAAAATGTAATCCTTGCTCAAAATTGTTTTTAAAAAAAAACGTAAAACTGTTTAATTTATTTAATAAAAAATATATCTCGACACAATTGTCAGCTTAAATAAGTATTTACTTTTTGCTAAAAAGTATGGTGGGGATGTTAGTATTTTTTTTAAATCCTTCTACTTAAGTCCAAAACTTTTAAAGGCATATTACATAATTTTTCTTAGTTCACTAGTACATTATTTATCTTAGAATATTTTTTAGTCAACGATAAAAAACGTTTCTTCGTTGTTAACTTTTTTTATATTTGTATAGCTTATATGTATTTTATAATTATATAGCTTATATGTATTTTATAATTATATAGCTTATATGTATTTTATAATTATATAGCTTATATGTATTTTATATTTGTGTAGCTTATATGTATTTTATAATTATATAGCTTATATGTAGTTGTCATCAGCTGGAGCTCGCTTGTAGAACGCCCTGGATACATCGATGGGCCCTCGAAGACCACACCGTGAAAAGTAGCCATGTCTCCACAGCATCATGAGTCCGAAGACAATTGGAACTGCTAATAAGACACCTAGAAAAAAGGACATTACATATTTAAAAATCATAAAATATTTATTTATTATGGAATATAAGATACAGGTGTCACTTATTCCACGTCATTAAATTTGAATCGGTAGACATCCCTACTCATCGGCAAAAAAAACAGGGTTGTAGGCCGAGAAAAAAGCCTGCGTAAAAACACTTATTTTAATCAGAAGTAAGCCTGCCTGCAGTCCCAGGCCCTTTTATCAACAAGATAATCGTTGAATCGTTTTTTTAAATACATTTATTAAAAGGCAGAGATGAATAAGCCTCTGGGTTCAATTAGTTGCTTAACTAATTTTACATATTTTTGTTATTTTTTGTGTTTTGTACATACTGTAATTATTTTATTTTTATCTAATTTTAATTATTTTATTTTTTTCTAATATTCTACGGTTTTGATATTTGTGAGGAACATGTATACTAAAAATACAATAATAGACCTGTATAGTAATTTTATGCTAGGCGTACATTATCTTAATTATTTAACTATAATATAATACAAAAAGTGAGTGTGGAGTTTCTTGCCCATTCTTCTCCACACGAAACCATGAAGAAGAGGCAACTAGAATCATCTTAATATTTAACGTTCAAAAGTGCAATTTTAGGTAGTCTTATTGGCATAAATGATTTGACGTTGATGTAACGATGGTCTGTTGAGATGTTAGCCTTACCTATAAGGGTCCCCAAAAGCATGGCACCATCCCTCTCTGGACGATGCCCATACTTGTCTACACAACGCATAGTGCGATGGATGTCATGCAGATGCTTCATCGTGTAACCTCGCATTTCTATCGGCTCTTGGCAACTGAAAATACAACGCCGAAAGTTAATCAGAAAATAGAAGTGTAAAAGATGCCAGGCACACAAGTGCCTTGCCGGTCTCTTGAGAATTTCTCTTTAATTTATATTTAACCCAAGAATATGTAATATGTATTGAAAAACAACTCTTAGATTTATTTAGTTATGGCTACCAAAATGCACCAAATTTGTGTAAATATCCTTTTTGAAAAGATCAACTGTTCGTTTCTAATTCTTTTCGGCTTGTATAGAAAAAAAATTAACGGACACAGGATCACCTACTTGTTACTATTCGATTTAAAAATGATCATAAAACAGATTCAGAAATCTGATGCCTAGACCTAGAGGTTTTATCGCTATGATTTTTTTTTAATATTTTTATGTATGCTTACATCATATTTTCAGAGGAATTAGTAGTCTTCCTTTCCACAACAGCCACCAATATATCCACCATCCACTGAGTGGAGCAATCACATAAGTAGGGGTTATTTGTTATATCTACTTTTTCCAAAAGATCCCAACGGGAGAGGAAACGACGGTCTACCTCTGATAGATTGTTCGATTGAAGATACAACTGAAAATTAAGATTTTCTTCAATTATCTCTTACTTTTCTTTGAAATAGCTGTCAATCAATAAACACGATATGTGTACAATTATTTTAAAGGTGTTAAAGTTTAATGTTAAACCATCTACGTGGGTTAGTGTTTACTGTTAGCGTTGCCCTGTATTTCTTAGGACAGATTTAAATTTTAAATTTACCCTGTATTTCTTAGGATAAATTTAAAATTTAGATTTTCGCAAATTTACATTTTGACTGCGAAACTTTAAAGCGTGACTTTATCAACTTCTTGTGCAACAATAATAAAATTATATCTACTAAGAAATTTGTAGAATAT
The DNA here is from genome assembly GCF_905147795.1 of Pieris rapae. NCBI lineage: Eukaryota > Metazoa > Arthropoda > Insecta > Lepidoptera > Pieridae > Pieris > Pieris rapae. The sequence continues at coordinate 3,066,314 of NC_059523.1, read as the reverse complement.
ATTGCTTTAAGTTCTTGTCATTGGAAGAAACTAACTACCCACGACACGCGAGAATCCTAGTGTGAGGTGCATGTTCTCAGTTTACTGTACATTTTTTTATTTATGTGAAATTAATTTATTTTTTTCCTTTTTTCCTGAATTCTTAAGCAACCCGAATGGAATATAGGCATTGATTCAATTTTTCTTTGTATATACATCAGTTACCAAAGGCAAATAAAAACTTTGTTTATTTACATACATCATGATTACTACAAAACTTCTATATCAACGTTGCTTGAAATCATTGCGGTAGTTACACGGGTATAATATATTTATTAGAATATTTTCACTTACTTCCTTAATTAGAGGCCAGTCATATGTTTCTCCAATATCATCAGATCTGGCCAGAGCTTTAGGGTCAATGTAGCTCAGACGAGGGTTACAACACATATGCAATCTTTGTATGGTCTCTAGACCTGCGAGTGACCCTGCACCGATACGTTGTAGCTTAGGCATGTTGCACATATGCAGCTCTTGAAGCTTGCGGAGACGGGGAAAACCACTGAAACATGTTTCCTTAAATTATTACTTTCATACAATTTTTCTTGCATTTCCGGCAAGACAATTCTTTCAGTTAGGCACAAAGGGCTGGTTAATATTTTTTCCACCTCAAAACCAACCCAAACGTCGACATTCATTATAATACTTTTATAAAGATAAGAACTAGTGAACGAAAGATAAAGACAAGATAATATACAACGCATAATAATTAGTTTACAATATTAAGGTGATAGATATTTTTATTTATTTATCATATTTCAGAATATTTATTTATTAGCAGGAACCTAGTTACATTGACACCACCATACTTAGGGCGCACTGTCAGCATGAATACCAATAACACCTCAAGTGTTTAACTTTGTAAGCTTTAGATGATGTAAGGCATTTTAGATGTAAGGAGCATATTAATTATAAATCAGTCTAATATCGACCACCGTAGATATAGGGTCTCACATCGACCACCTTAGAATTAGGGTCTAACATCGACCGTAGTATAATATAATTGTAATTCTTTTAATAAAGTTTCTATTTTTTAAAAAATCTTTTGAACATCGTCGCGATTTGACTGGCGCAGCCGGTAGGATACTCGTCGTGATCCTGTGTCTTATATAGACTAAAAATCAGTCGAAGCATCGGGTTACGCGTGTGTTTCAACATACATAACGAGTATATAAAAACCAACAAATTTGTCAAAATATTCGCGAAAGTTCAAGATTATAAAAAAGTGAAACAAGAGTGAAACAGCAGTTATAAATAGAAGAAATGGGTTCCAGATTTATGTGAGTAAACCTCTTCACATTCCAACCTGTCCCATTTTATTTCCATTTGACTGTATTAGTAATAAGTTTAAGTAATTTTAAGTGAAAAGAAATTGTTATTATTTAAATTAAAAATGCAAGAAATACGTACGATTCCATCAGATATTTTAAATATAATACCTAAATTTGATGGCGATCAGAAACTATTAAATTTATTTCTAAGAAAAAGCGAATATGTAATAAGAGCATTCAGATCAGAGCCTCCAAATGTCGCACAAGACCTCTATATTTTTCACGCAATTACAAGCCGCTTAAGAGGCAGGGCGAGCCATCTAATTAGTGAGAGACAGGACATTAACCATTGGACAGAGTTAAAAACAATTCTTATCCAACATTTCGGAGATCCTAGAACGGAAGAATGTATCTCAATAGAATTAGAAAATATTAAAATTAATCAAGGCGAGTCATATTTAAATTTCTGCAATAGAATCCAAAGCGTCCGTAGTACATTATTTTCAAAAATTAATTTAATAGAGGACGAGAATATTAAGAACGCAAAGATGAATATTTATAACCATACATGTTTAAATGTTTTTCTTTTCAATTTGCCTGAGGATATGATACGCGTTGTCCGACTACATAGATGCATAACTCTAGAAGACGCGCTCAGTGTAGTAATGGAAGAAGTTAATTTCCTTAATCAATATAAATCACGGAGTATTAATAGACAAAGATATACTCAGAATATTAATGAAAAAAATAATTTACCACAAAATAATTTATCACAAAATAATTTTTCACAAAATAATTTTAATAAATTTAATCAATTACCTCAAAACCAAAATAACCCTCCAATGAAATTTAAATTTGGAATTCAGCCGCAATCACAACATCAAGGATTTAAGCCTAATTTCTCTAACTTTAAATTCGGTACCAACCAAAAGCAAGGTTTACATAATCAAAATAATTCACAGTTTAAATTTGGTATTCCACCACCTCAATTTGGATACAGACATTTCCCCCAATCGAATCAACAACAATTTAAATTTGGTATTCCACCAAATCATCAACCAAAACCGGTACATAAATATGATAATGATGTATCAATGCGAACAGCACCTCAAGCTAAGCAAAATTTTATAACACCCAGAACATCAAATAATTTATTCTATACAAATTATATGAACGATGATATTAATGATTACACAGATTACAATCATGAAACGTGTGTATCAAACCACGAAGATAATTATCCATATGAATATTATAACGTAGATCCGACTTATTTTACGCCAGATAATTATTACGAATTAGAACAAAATTCAGAAGAAGCTGTTGAGACCTCAGAACCTGAAAATTTTCATACACAGGCCTCAACAACAGACAAACCGAAGTAATACATTTGAATCATCATAGTGCTTTAAAGTTGCCACATATTGAAATTCCGGAAATAAATAGTAAATTCATGATAGATACTGGTAGTTCACGATCCTTTATAAGTCCTGAAATAGTCAATAAGTATTTGCAAGAATTTAAATATTATGAACCATTCGAAGTCGTAAGTACGCATGCACAGAGCCACCATAACGAAGTAATTTATATACCTCTCTTTAAAACTTTTTGTAGTACAGATTATCACAAATTTTATATCTATAATGTGGATAACGATTATGGCGGTTTAATAGGATCAGATTTATTAAAACAACTTGATGCTAATATAGACATGAAAAATCAAATTTTAAAAACTCGTGACACAGAAATACCAATTATTTATAGTCCACCATTTAGCATTCGTGTTGATGCACGATCTGAAACTCGTGTTAGGGTTCCTGTTCATCTTTTAAATGGACAAGCAATATTAAATTCAATTAACTTTGGTAAAGGTATAAGAACACCATCTGCTCTTGTAAAATGTGAAAACGGTTATGCTACCACTATAATACAAAATTCATCTAATAAAAACTATGAAATTAAATTCACTAAACCTCTAAGGGTTACAAGTTATAATGAAGAAAAAATTAATATAAATAATACTCAAACAACTTATGATTATAAAATTGATAAAATTCTGAAACAAAATTTGTCAAAATTACGTTTTGAACATATGAATGAGGAAGAAAGAAGTAAAATTTTTAATTTGTGCTTAGAATATAGAGACATATTTTATAGCGAACATATACCACTAAGTTTTTCTAACCAAGTAAAACATAAAATTCGTACAACTAATGAAGATCCAATTTATGTAAAACCTTACCGTCAATCTCCAGCCGAAGCCGCTGAAATTAGGAAGCAAATAGATAAACTCTTAAAAGACAACGTCATACAAGAATCGAATTCTCCATGGTGTGCACCTGTACACCTAGTACCAAAAAAAATTGACGCTAGTGGTGAAAGGAAGTTTAGGATGGTTGTTGACTATAGACGACTAAATGACATCACAATAGACGATAAATATCCATTACCTAATATAACTGACTTATTTGACAAACTAGGAAAAAGTTGTTACTTCTCAGTACTCGACTTAGCTAGTGGATATCACCAACTAGAAATAGAAAAAGAAGATCAACCGAAAACTGCTTTTTCGACGCAGTTTGGACACTATGAGTTCCTAAGAATGCCGTTTGGGTTAAAGACCGCACCAGCGACATTCCAACGAGCTATGGACAATATTCTTAGAGGACTGCAGGGCATACATTGCTTAATTTACCTGGATGATATAATTATCTTTTCATCTAGCCTAGACGAACACTTAATAAAACTAAAACTAGTATTTGACAGACTCAGAAATACTAATCTTAAAGTCCAACTAGACAAATCGGAATTCCTTTGTAAAGAAACAAATTACCTAGGTCATACAATAACACCTGACGGACTAAAACCAAACACCGATAAAATAGACGCTATACTAAATTACCCAGTACCAAAAACTACGACAGAAATTAAGAGTTTCCTAGGACTTATTGGTTATTATCGAAAATTTATAAAAGACTTCTCAAAAATTACACAACCCATGACAGCATGTCTAAAAAAGAATAGTAAAATTGTAATAAATGAAAATTATTTAAAATCTTTTGAGAAATGTAAAGAACTCCTTGTTAACGCACCATTACTTCAATATCCCGACTTTACAAAACCTTTTATTTTGACAACTGACGCATCAGACTATGCACTTGGAGCTGTACTCTCGCAGGGTCAAGTGGGCAGTGATAAACCAATAGCATATGCTAGCCGAACTTTGAATGATACAGAAAAACGTTACAGTACTATAGAAAAAGAATTATTAGCAATAGTCTGGGCAGTTAAACATTTTCGACCGTACTTATATGGAACAAAATTTACAATTTATACGGACCATAGACCATTAGCTTGGCTAGATTCTCTTAAAGAACCAAATAGTAAATTGACTAGGTATAAACTCAGATTAGCCGAATATAACTTTAAAGTCATTCATAAGAATGGAAAGCAAAACACCAATGCTGATGCTCTCTCGCGTATTAAATTAAATGCTTTAGGTAAAAACGATAAAGATAATCAATCAATGATAGTGAATGTAGGAAATTCTGATAGAAATCTTGATGACTATATTCAAGAATTAACCGATTCAATAACACGATTAGGACAAAACAACCAAAGTAAAGAACCTGAAAATGATAACAGTAATCCTATGTCTTTTTCTGAAGTATCTAGATCCATTCCATCTCGAAGTAATTCCAGGTCATCATCACGTACATTAACAATAAACTCTAGTACAGATACAGTACATTCCGCTGAAGATATGGATACAAATGGTATTCCCATACTTTACGAAGCTATAGATACAAAACCAAACCAAATATTAATACACCCATGGTTTAAAAATGAACTTTCAGTTAAAATTCGTTCACATCCCAAACAAAAGATTTTAGAGGTTCATTTACCCCTAGATAATTCCGAGTTAATAAAAAAATTTCTTAAAGAATATATTAGACCTAAAATTAAATATTTTATCTATTACGAAAACAAAGCACACCGACAATTATTCACACAAGTATTAATTTCATTATTTAGAAAAGAAACCGTAAAGCTTTATGAATGCACTGAAAGAGTAATTAATGTCACTAACGAAAAAGAACAAGAAGAAATAGTAATGAAATATCACGTAGGTAAAACCTGTCACCGAGGTATTAAAGAAACAATCTCTCATTTAAAACGAGTTTATTTTTGGACAAATTTAGAAGAAACCGTAACTAGCTTAATAAATTCATGTGATACTTGTAAACGCATGAAATACGACCGTAGACCATTTAAACCTCAATTACAACTTACACAAACTCAATCAAGACCTTTTCAAGAGTTATTTATAGACTTATTTTCTGTAGAAGGAAAATATTACCTAACCATACTAGATGCGTTCAGTAAATTAGCACAAGCTTTGGAAGTTCCAGATAGATCGACACCTGAAGTAGTCAGGGCACTCATAAAATACTTTTCATTCTACGGCGTACCAACTAAAATTAGTTCAGACCCCGGTTCGGAATTCAACAATAAACTCATGAAAGATCTAATGACATTATATAAAATAGATATTCACATAGGCACCCCTAACAATCCAAACTCAATGGGATTAATAGAACGATTTCATTCCACAATTTTAGAAATATATAGACTTGCGAAATATGAACATAAATTCACAGATGCTACATCAGTAATGACATATGCTATAATGGCTTATAA